>NC_009065.1:0-16649 GCF_022539595.1 Amphiprion ocellaris | reverse complement strand
GTATTAAATATTGTAATAATATAAATAGGCAAGTTTTTGGGCAAAACTGTGGTGTTAATGCTTTAGTTAAGATACGTTAGCATATTAAACATTGTAATAATGTAAATAGGTAAATTTTTGGGTGCCCGACAAAATTCTTAGGATTCTTCCTGCTTCCGGGGGGGTTTGCAGGTATATTAAGGATCTCACGAGTTTTGGGGGGGTTGGGGGGGTTAACGCGTAAAAGCCGAGAGGGGGTATCTTAGATATTTTAGGGGAACATTTCATCATTTATGCTCTTGATATCAGTTATGCAATTTATAAGTAATATCTTAGCACCATTCAATTGTCTGTTTCTCGGCCATAAAATACATGTTCCCTCTTGTATTACTGTTGTATTTGCACTGTGAAATGCCAAATGAAAAGTAAAAAGAAAAGAGAACCCCTGACCCTCTGTGAAAGAATGCTTGGCATGGGGGGTAATGAGAGGTATGGTCGCCGCCATTAACTTATGCAAGCGTTAGGGAAAGTGTGGGGAATGAATCAATTAATGGCCCTGAAATAGGAACCAAATGCCAGGAATAGTTCATTTTGTGCGACCCTCACAATTATTGTCCCTCACCTTCAATAACCGTATGCATTAAGAAATCAACTGATGGTCGGTTCTTATTACATTAAATATTTGATTTTTATTAGCGTGTTGAATACTTGGTATATATTTGTTGTGGATATTTTATTTGAAATTTAAATGTCCATTTATGTGTTGGATTCCAATTACTTTGGAGTTTCCATTTGTTATGGTTTATGTATATTCTTGTTTTTTAATACTAAACATAATAGTACTTTTACATGGTATGTTATTTTTAACAGTTAATGTATTTAATACCCTTGATTTATGGTTAATATAGTTTAATGGTGATAATACATATATGCACATGCAAAAAATAGTTTAATTTAGAATCCTAGCTTTGGGAGTTAGGGGTGGGGGTTAAAATCCCCCTTTTTTGAAGCAGTAGGAAGGATTTTAACCTTCGACATCCGGCTTACAAGACCGGCGCTCTGGAGCTGAGCTACTATTGCATCGTCATTTTAAGAATTTGTTTTCAACTCAGCCTACTGTAGGGACAAGTACGAGGAAGAGGGAGAAGTATAGGACGGAAGCGATTTGGCCGATGATAATAAATGGGTGTTCTACTGGCATTCCTCCAATTCAGGTTAGAATGATTACGTCTGCAATTAGGAGTCAGAAGAGGAATTGTGTTAGTGGTCGGAAGGTTAAGCTTCGTTGTTTAGATGTGTGTAGAATTGGCACTAGTATAAGGACTAGGATAGAGGCAAGAAGGGCTAGGACACCTCCTAGTTTGTTAGGGATGGATCGTAGAATGGCGTATGCGAATAGGAAGTATCATTCTGGCTTGATGTGGGGGGGAGTTACTATGGGGTTTGCGGGAGTGAAATTGTCGGGGTCACCAAGGAGGTTGGGGGAGAATAATGCTAAGGAGATAAGGGCAATGAGTAGGGCTGCGAAGCCTAGGAGATCTTTGTATGAGAAGTACGGGTGGAAGGAAATTTTGTCTGCATCTGAGTTAAGGCCTGTAGGATTATTGGATCCTGTTTCATGAAGGAAAATGAGATGCACTAATGTTATTGCTACAATAACGAAGGGAAATAGGAAGTGGAAGGCAAAGAATCGGGTAAGTGTAGCGTTGTCGACAGAAAAGCCACCTCAGATTCATTGTACTAGGGAGCTGCCTACATATGGGATTGCTGATAGGAGATTTGTAATGACGGTGGCGCCTCAGAATGACATTTGGCCTCATGGAAGGACGTACCCAACAAAGGCAGTTATCATAACTAGTAATAGGAGAATAACTCCAACATTTCATGTTTCTTTGTGCAGGTAGGAGCCGTAGTATAGCCCTCGTCCGATGTGAAGGTAGATGCAAATAAAAAAGAAGGATGCGCCGTTGGCGTGCATATTTCGGATTAGTCATCCGTAGTTGACATCACGGCAGATGTGGGCAACAGAAGAAAAGGCTGTGGCAATGTCTGATGTGTAATGTATGGCCAGGAATAGGCCTGTTAGAATCTGGGCTACTAGACAAAGTCCAAGCAGGGAGCCAAAGTTTCATCATACTGAAATGTTAGCAGGGGTTGGAAGGTCGACTAGGGCGTCGTTGGCGATTTTAAGTAATGGGTGAGTTTTTCGTAAATTGGCCATTGGTTCTTGTAGTTGAATAACAACGGTGGTTTTTCAAGTCACTGGTCCTGGTTAAATTCCTGGCAGGAACTCATGGTTTATATTTTCTTTTTATTTTTGTTTTGTTTAGTTTTAGGGTTAGCGGCGGTCGCTTCTAACCCTTCTCCTTACTTTGCGGCCTTGGGCCTAGTAATGGTTGCTGGGGCAGGGTGTGGAGTGTTAGTGGGACATGGTGGCTCTTTTTTGTCCTTAGTCTTGTTTTTGATCTACTTGGGAGGGATGCTAGTTGTGTTTGCATATTCAGCGGCGCTTGCTGCTGAGCCTTATCCGGAGGGGTTGGGTAGTTGACCTGTATTGGGGGTGATGTTGACATATGCATTAGGGGCAGTTATGGCCTCGGTCTTTTTTTGGGGAGGGTGATATGAGGGATCTTGAACGTCAGCAGATGAGTTTGTAGAGTTTTCTCTATTTCGTGGTGATATTGCAGGGGTGGCTTTAATGTATTCTATGGGGGGAGGTATTCTGATTATGGGGGCTTGAGTGTTGCTTTTAACCTTATTTGTGGTGCTAGAGTTAACCCGGGGGTTAAGTCGGGGGGCGCTTCGAGCTGTCTAGTTAGTAGGAGGAGTAGTGCTATGGCAAGGGTGAAGAAGAACAGGGAGAGGTAGGTTTTGATTATGCCTTGTTGGATATTATTGGTAGTTTTGATTAGAGGTTCATTGAGGGAGACGATTGCCTTGGGGCCAGTTTTTTCTAATCATGTCTGATCTACTGTTTGAGCGGCAATGGTTTGCCCTAGAACAAGGTTAAGTTTAGGGGTGAGTCGGTGGATGATGGCAGGAAAGAAACCTAGTATGTTGGAGAAGTGATGTGCAGTTAGGTTAGGGGTAGTTTTAAATTGTTTATTGGTGAGGGAGGCTAGTTCGATGGCGGTTAGTACTCCTAGGAGGGTAACAGTGAGGGCTGCTAGTTTTAGGAGGGGCGGCATGGACATAACTGGCGTTTTTATTGGAAGGACATTAGATGTAATTAGGAGACCGGCGATGATGCTGCCTCAGGCTAGTCGTTTGATGGGGTTAATTACTGTGGGGTTATTTTCATTAATGGGAGAGAGCGGGGTAAATCGGGGGTTTCCTATGGAAACAAAGAATACGATTCGTAGGCTGTATACCGCTGTAAAAGAGGTGGCTAGTAAAGTTAGAACGAGGGCTCAGGCGTTGAGGTAGGATGTGTTTAGTGCTTCGATAATGGCATCTTTGGAGAAGAAGCCGGCTAAGAAGGGGGTACCTGTGAGGGCAAGGCTGCCTAGGGTAAGGCAAGATGATGTGAATGGTACGAGGTGGTTTATTCCACCTATTTTTCGGATGTCTTGTTCGTCGTTCAGACTGTGGATGATGGAGCCGGAGCAAAGGAATAGCATGGCCTTGAAAAAGGCGTGGGTGCAGATGTGTAGGAAGGCAAGTTGAGGCTGGTTTAAGCCAATTGTGACCATTATTAGTCCGAGTTGGCTAGATGTTGAGAATGCAACGATTTTTTTGATGTCATTTTGGGTTAGAGCGCAAGTTGCAGTAAATAAAGTGGTTAGTGCTCCGAGGCATAGGCAGGTGGTGAGAGCTGTTGGATTATTTTCTAAAAGAGGGCTTATTCGGACAAGGAGGAAGATGCCTGCAACAACCATTGTGCTTGAGTGAAGTAGAGCAGACACAGGAGTAGGGCCTTCTATAGCGGATGGAAGTCATGGGTGTAGGCCAAATTGGGCTGACTTACCGGTGGCGGCAATGATTAGTCCTAAGAGGGGAAATGTTAGGTCTATGTCTTTGGAGGCAGTGAATACCTGTTGTAGGTCCCATGAGTTTAGGTTAGTAGCAAATCATGCTATTGTGAAGATTAGTCCAATATCTCCAACTCGGTTGTAGAGGACTGCTTGTAAAGCTGCTGTGTTAGCGTCTGTTCGGCCGTATCATCACCCGATTAGAAGAAATGATATGATTCCAACTCCTTCCCAGCCGATAAAAAGTTGGAATATATTGTTTGCAGTTACAAGAATAATCATGGCGATGAGGAAAATTAGTAGGTACTTGAAGAAACGATTTATGTTGGGGTCTGTATGTATGTATCAGGAGGCAAATTCTAGGATGGACCATGTTACGAATAGGGCAATTGGGGTGAAGATAGTTGAGAAGAAATCAAATTTAAGGCTGATGCAGAGATTGAAGGTGTCTGTGCCTATTCATTTTCAGTCAGTTATAATTGTCTCTGTGCCTTGATTTAAGAATAGGAAGAGAGGGAGGAGGCTGGTGAAGAAGGCCAGTTTTACTGCTTTTTTTACATGACTGATGGCTCAATCGGTTTTTAGAGGTTTAGGGGAGAGGGAGGTTAAGATTGGGTAGGAAAGGATAAAGAATACAAGGATTATGCATGATGTTAGGTGTAGGGGCGAGGTGAGGGTATTTATTTCGATAGCTTTGTTTAACATAGCTGCTACTTGGATTTGCACCAAGAGTTTTTGGTTCCTAAGACCAACGGATGAGCTGTTATCCTTTAGGAGCTTGTAGGGTGAGTGAGCCTTGGGGTCCAACCAAGGTGACGAAAAATTAGCAGTTTTTGTTGCTGGCGAGCCTCTCTCGGTGGATTAGAGGATTTTAACTTCTGTCTTTAGAATCACAATCTAATGTTTTTGTTAAACTAAATCTACAGGCAGACCAGCCTCAAACCAGTTCTGGTTTGAGGATCAGTAAAATAAGGGGGAGAAGGTGAAGAATGATGAGAAGGTGCTCTCGGGAGTGGGTGGGGTGAAGGGCTATTATGTGGGCGGGGATTGGCCCCCGTTGGGTTATTAGGAATATGTAAAGGGAATATCCAGCGGTAATTAATGTCCCAGCTCCGGTAAGTGCTAGGGTTCATCAGGATCAGTTAAATAGGGAGGTGATAATTATTAGTTCTCCCATCAGGTTGGGGAGAGGGGGGAGGGCTAAGTTAGCGAGGCTAGCGATGAACCACCATGCGGTTATTAGGGGGAGGGCTATTTGAAGGCCTCGAGCAAGGATCATAGTTCGGCTGTGGGTTCGTTCGTAATTAGTGTTCGCTAGGCAAAAGAGTGCGGAGGACGTAAGTCCGTGTGCAATTATGAGGATTAGGGCCCCAGTAAAGCCTCAGGGAGTTTGGATGAGAATGCCAGCTGCTACCAGGCCTATGTGGCTTACTGAGGAGTAGGCGATAAGAGATTTGAGGTCAGTTTGGCGCAAACAGATAGATCCTGTTATAATTACGCCTCATAGGGCGAAAATGATGAAGGGGTAGCTGAGTTCTTTAGTTAAGGGCTCTAGCATGGTTATTATTCGTATTATGCCGTAACCTCCTAGTTTGAGTAGTACGGCGGCAAGAATTATAGAGCCCGCGATGGGGGCTTCGACGTGGGCTTTTGCCAGTCAGAGGTGGGCCCCATAAAGTGGTATTTTAACTAGGAATGCTAGCAAGCAGCCAGCCCATCAAAACTTGTCGGCGTAAGATGAGAGTTCTATTGCAGGGGTGTATTGGAGGGTGAGAAGAGAGAGGGTACCTGTGCTATTTTGTAGGAGTAGTAGAGCTACCAGGAGGGGAAGGGAGCCTGCTAGTGTGTAGAATAGGAAGTAAGTCCCTGCGTTGAGTCGTTCGGTTTGGTTTCCTCAGCGGGTAATAATAATTAGAGTTGGAATAAGGGTAGCTTCAAATATGATGTAGAACATAATCACTTCGGTAGCGCTAAAGGCTAGAATTAAGAAGATTTGTAGGGACGTGAGAAGTGTAATGTATATTCGTTGTCGTCCAGTGGGTTCAGAGGAAGTATGGTTTTGGCTTGCAAGGATTATTAGGGGGAGGAGTCAGCAGGTAAGGGCTAATAGTGGGGTTGAGAGGGGGTCGGTTGCCATGTATGAATTTATACAGGATCAGCCTGTTTCTGTTGGGGAGTTAAATCAAGCTAGGCTGGCGAGTGCAATAACTAGGCTGTAGGCAAGGGTTGTGGTTCATAGTTGTTTGGCGGGGGAAAGCCAAGTGGTTGGAATGAGCATAATTGTTGGCAGGAGGATTTTTAGCATTGTAGAAGGTTAAGGTTTTGAAGGCGGTCGGTACCGTGCGTGCGCGCGGTGGCGACTAGAAGAGCCAGCCCTGCGCTGGCTTCACATGCTGAAAAGGCTAGTAGAATCATAGGAGAGGCTGAGAAGTTTGTGGAGTCTAGGTGAAGTGTTCATAAGGAGAGGGCAATAAAGAGTGATAGTATTATTCCTTCTAGACATAGTAGGGCGGAAAGCAGGTGTGTTCGATGGAATGCGAGGCCTGCAAGGCCCAGAGTGAAGGCTGATGAAAAAGCAAAGTGAGTGGGGGTCATTAGGCAATTATGGACTTTAACCACAAGTTTTTGAGCCGAAATCAAAGGTTTTTCTTAAACTAACTGCCTACTCGGCTCATTCTAGTCCGCCTTGGAGCCATTCATAGATTAGGCCAAGGGTTAGGAGAACAAGAATGGCGAATGCCCATGTGAATGTGAGCAGGGGAGAAGATAATTGATCTCCTCAGGGAAGGGGTAGGAGGAGGGCAATTTCTAGGTCGAAGAGAAGGAATAGGATAGCAACTAGGAAGAATCGTATGGAAAAAGGCAGGCGAGCTGAGCCTAGGGGGTCAAACCCACATTCATATGGGGATAGTTTTTCGTGGTCGGGGGTTATTTGTGGGAGTCAAAAGGATACAATAGCTAGGATCATAGAGAGTGTGATAGCAATCAAAATTACGGTTGTAACCAGGTTCATTATCTTTCCTTGGGCTTTAACCAAGACTAGGTGATTGGAAGTCACATGTACTAGCTTTAATACTAGAAAGATTATGAGCCTCATCAGTAGATTGAGATGTAAAGGAAGAGTCAGACCACGTCTACGAAGTGTCAGTATCAGGCAGCGGCTTCAAATCCAAAGTGGTGCTCAGAGGTGAAGTGATACTGTACTTGTCGTAGTAGGCAGACAGCTAAAAAGGTGGAGCCAATGATGACGTGGAGGCCGTGGAAGCCGGTTGCAACAAAGAAAGTTGATCCGTAGACCCCGTCTGCGATTGTAAAAGGGGCTTCATAGTATTCTATGCCTTGTAGGAAGGTGAAGTAGAATCCAAGGAGGATTGTAAGTGCTAGGGATTGAATTGCTTGTTTTCGGAGGCCCTCTATAATGCTATGGTGGGCTCAAGTTACTGTGACGCCGGAGGCGAGAAGGACGGCAGTATTTAGTAAGGGGACTTCGAATGGGTCTAGGGTTGTGATTCCGGTGGGGGGTCAGCATCCACCTAGCTCTGGGGTTGGTGCAAGGCTGGAGTGATAGAAGGCTCAGAAGAAGCCAAGAAAAAAGAATACTTCGGAGGTGATGAATAGGATTATTCCGTAGCGGAGTCCTTTTTGGACGGGGGGTGTATGGTGGCCTTGGAAGGTCCCTTCTCGAATAATGTCTCGTCATCATTGGTACATTGTCAAGAGTAGAAGGATTATACCTAGGGTTATGAGTGTTATTGTGTGGAAATGTATTCAGATTGCTAGTCCGGATGTTATTAATAGGGCGGCGACTGCGCCTGTGAGAGGTCAGGGGCTTGGGTCTACTATGTGGTATGCGTGTGCTTGATGGGCCATTAGACGTTTTCTTGTAGGTATAGACTTAAGAGGAGCACGAAGACGTAGGCTTGAATTATAGCTACGGCAACCTCTAGGAGTGTTAATATTAGTAGAAGTGCTCCTGTTAAAATGGCTACTGTAGGTATTAGGGGTAGTAGGACTAGAGCAGCGGTGGCAATTAGTTGAATAAGCAGGTGGCCGGCTGTAAGGTTGGCGGTAAGTCGGACCCCTAGTGCTAACGGACGGATGAATAGGCTGATCGTTTCGATTATAATTAAGATAGGGATGAGAGGGGTCGGTGTTCCTTCTGGCAGCAGGTGGGCCAGAGCGTGGGTTGGTTGATTTCGTATGCCAATAATTACAGTTGCCAGTCAAAGGGGGACTGCAAAGGCCATGTTCATAGAGAGTTGAGTTGTTGGTGTAAATGTATAAGGGAGCAGGCCTAGCATGTTGAGGGTGATTAGGAAGATCATGAGGGATGTAAGTAGGGCCGCTCATTTATGTCCCCCTTGATTAATAGGTTGGAAGATTTGTTGGGCAAATCCGTTAATGAATCAGCTTTGGAGGGTCAGTACTCGGTTGTTCAGTCAGCGGGATGATGGTTTTGGGAATAGAACTCAAGGGAGAGTTAGTGCTAGGGCGATTAGGGGGATTCCAAGGAGTGTTGGGCTTATAAACTGGTCGAAGAAGCTTAGTGTCACGGTCAAGTTCAGGGGTCTGTTTTTGGTTTTTCTGTGCTTTGATGGGTTGGCTCATTAGGGAAAGTGTGAGCTAAAATCTTTGGTGGAATGACAGTTAGGAAGATTAGTCAGGAAAACATTAAAATAGTGAATCAGGGGGCAGGATTGAGTTGGGGCATATCCGCTAAGGGTGGTTGGGGGTCACCAGTCTTTAGCTTAAAAGGCTAACGCTATGCCCTATTTAGCTTCTTAGCGAGGCGTCTTCAAGTATTAAAGAGGATCATTTTTCGAAATGTTCAAGTGGGACGGCTTCTACTACGATGGGCATAAAACTGTGATTTGCCCCGCAGATTTCAGAACACTGCCCATAGAACACGCCGGGTCGGGAGGCAATAAAGGCGGCTTGGTTTAGTCGACCAGGGACGGCGTCTATTTTAACACCAAGAGATGGAACGGCTCAGGAGTGAAGCACGTCTTCGGCAGAAATTAGTATTCGGATTGGGGATTCAATTGGGACTACCATTCGGTGGTCTGTATCTAAGAGACGGAATTGGCCGCTAGCAAGGTCTTGTGTCGGAATTATATATGAGTCAAAGCCTAGCTCTTCATAGTCTGTGTATTCATAGCTTCAGTATCATTGGTGTCCAATGGCTTTAATTGTGAGGTGAGGGTCATTGATTTCATCTATCAGGTAAAGAATGCGTAGGGAGGGGAGGGCAATAAGAATGAGGATTAGGGCGGGAAGTACTGTTCAGATGATTTCGATTTCTTGGGAGTCTAGAATATATTTGTTGGTTAATTTTGTAGTGACTATGGCGACAATAATATAAAGAACCAGAGTGCTAATTATAAATACGATTATTAGGGCGTGGTCATGGAAGTGAAGAAGTTCTTCTATTACAGGAGAGGCTGCGTCTTGGAATCCTAGTTGGGTGGGATGGGCCATTTAAGACACGCGGGGGTTTAACCCACGATTCCGCCTTGACAAGGCAGTGTTATGGACAATTTAACTAGTGTCTTATGAAGAAAGTGACAGAGCGGTCATGTGATTGGCTTGAAACCAGTTTATGGGGGTTCGACTCCTCCCTTTCTCGTAGGTGCGCTTAGGCAGGAATGGTTTTACTTGTGTTCTAGTGAGGTTTGTTGAATTTGAACAAACGCAGGTTCTTCAAAGGTGTGGTAAGGGGGAGGGCAGCCGTGGAGTCATTCGACGTTTGTTGAGGTTAGTTCGACTCAGAGGACTTCACGTTTGGCTGCAAATGCTTCTCAGATAATAAATAGGAACATAATTACTGCTACAAGGGAGACTAGGGATCCGATAGATGATACTGTGTTTCACATGGTGTAAGCATCTGGGTAATCAGAGTATCGTCGAGGTATTCCAGCTAGTCCAAGGAAGTGTTGGGGGAAAAAGGTGAGGTTTACTCCCACAAACATCACTCCAAAATGGATTTTAGTTCATGTTGTGTGGAGGGTGTAGCCAGAGAATAGGGGGAATCAGTGCACGAAGCCGGCGACGATTGCAAAGACAGCTCCCATAGAAAGAACATAGTGGAAGTGAGCAACTACATAGTAGGTGTCATGAAGAACAATGTCCAGGGAAGAGTTGGCAAGGACAATTCCTGTTAAGCCTCCAACTGTAAATAAGAAAATAAAGCCGAGAGCTCATAGTAGGGGGGTGTCTCATTTTACTGTCCCTCCATGAAGAGTGGCTAGTCAGCTAAAGACTTTTACGCCTGTCGGGATGGCAATGATCATCGTGGCGGATGTGAAATAGGCTCGGGTGTCTACATCTATTCCAACTGTAAACATATGGTGGGCTCACACAATAAATCCCAATAGGCCAATGGCCATTATTGCTCAAACCATGCCCATGTATCCGAAAGGTTCTTTTTTGCCAGAGTAGTAGGCTACGATATGGGAAATTATTCCGAATCCTGGCAGGATAAGAATGTAAACTTCTGGGTGTCCGAAGAATCAGAAAAGGTGTTGGTAAAGAATAGGGTCTCCTCCCCCTGCGGGGTCAAAGAAAGTAGTATTTAGATTTCGGTCAGTTAGGAGCATGGTAATGCCGGCAGCTAAGACTGGTAGAGAAAGGAGAAGGAGAACAGCAGTAATCAGAACAGCTCACACGAATAGGGGGGTTTGATACTGTGTGATGGCGGGGGGTTTCATGTTAATAATGGTGGTAATAAAGTTAATTGCTCCAAGAATTGATGAAACACCTGCCAGATGGAGGGAGAAGATAGTTAAGTCTACTGATGCTCCTGCATGGGCTAGGTTTCCAGATAGTGGAGGATAAACAGTTCAGCCTGTTCCGGCACCTGCTTCAACTCCTGAGGAGGCGAGTAGAAGAAGGAAAGAGGGAGGAAGTAATCAGAAGCTTATGTTGTTTATACGAGGGAATGCTATGTCGGGGGCGCCAAGCATAAGGGGGACCAGTCAGTTTCCAAACCCTCCGATTATAATTGGTATTACTATAAAGAAAATTATTACGAAGGCATGTGCGGTAACAATAACGTTATAAATTTGGTCGTCTCCTAGAAGTGCGCCTGGTTGGCTTAGTTCTGCCCGAATAAGAAGGCTTAAAGCTGTGCCTACTATTCCAGCTCAAGCACCGAATACTAGATAGAGGGTGCCGATGTCTTTGTGATTAGTCGAAAAGAATCAACGTGTGATTGCCACAGGTAGGATGGCTGAGTGATTAAGCGGTGGTTTGTAGCCCCATTGACAGAGGTCTGAGTCCTCTTCCTGCCAAGCCTTGAGGTGTCTTACATATCAGATTGCAAATCTGAAGAAGTAGGCTAGTTACCTACCGGGGCTTTCCCCCGCCTTTTTTTGGCAGGCGGGGGAAAGGTAGATAGATGCTCGCTGGTTTGAGCGCTTAGCTGTTAACTAAGAGTTTGTAGGATCGAGGCCTGCCTATCTAGTAAGGCCTTAGCTTAATTAAAGTGTCTGTTTTGCATGCAGAAGATGTGGGTTAGTGTCCTGCAGGTCTTAGGTCAGGGGCTGGGAGATTTTCACTCCCGCTTAGGGCTTTGAAGGCCCTTGGTCTTGATACTATCCTAAGCCTCTAGATGGTCATTAAGGTTGTTGCGGCAGGGGCGAGGGGAAGTAGAAGGATTGTTATAGTGGTTGTGGTGGCTAGGGGGAGGGTTAGTTGGAAGGAGGGAAGTCGTCAGGGGGCTGTTCCTACTAGGTTATTTGGTGATATGGTTAGGGTTATGGCGTAGCAAAGTCGTAAGTAGAAGTATAGGCTGAGTAGTGCGGTTAGGGCTGCTAAGGTGGCTGTTAGAGGAAGGGCTTGTTTAGCGAGCTCTTGAAGAATAAGTCATTTAGGCAAGAAGCCGGTAAGTGGGGGTAGCCCGCCTAGCGAAAGGAGAATTAGAGGGGTGAGAGACGTGATTACTGGTATTTTTGCTCAGGAGGAGGCGAGTGAGTTAATGTTGGTTGCCTTGTTTAGTTTAAATACTAAGAATGCTGAGAAGGTTATAATGAAGTATGTTATTAGGGCGAGGAGTGATAGGGATGGGGAGAATTGCATCACTAGAATTATTCAGCCTAAGTGGGCGATTGAGGAGTAGGCTAAGATTTTTCGTAGTTGTGTTTGGTTTAATCCCCCTCAGCCTCCTACAAGGGTGGATGTTAGGCCTAATAAGATTAGTATGGTGGGGTTTGAAGTTTGTATTTGTAGGAGAAGTGAGAATGGAGCGAGTTTTTGTCAGGTGGATAGGATAAGCCCTGTTGATAGGTCTAGGCCTTGGAGGACCTCAGGGAGTCAGGCGTGGAGGGGTGCAAGGCCTACCTTTAATGCGAGGGCTAGGGTAATTATTGTGATTGGGAGTGGATGGGTTATTTGTTGAATATCTCATTGTCCTGTTAGTCAGGCATTTGTAGTACTTGCGAATAGTAGCATGGCAGCGGCAGCTGCTTGGGTCAGGAAGTATTTTGTGGCGGCTTCTACTGCTCGGGGGTGGTGGTGTTGAGCTATGAGTGGGATGATGGCAAGGGTGTTGATTTCAAGTCCTATTCAGGCAAGTAGTCAGTGTGAGCTTGCGAAGGTGGTTATTGTTCCTAGGCCTAGGCCAAATAGGAGGATGGATAGGATGTAAGGATTCATTAGTAAAAGAAGGATTTTAACCAACATATTTGGGGCATGGGCCCAAGAGCTTAATTAGCTTATTTTACTAGAAAGTAGTGTATTGGAAGCACTAAGAGTTTTGATCTCTTCAGGTAGGGTTCGAGCCCCTTCTTTCTAAGGAGTTGGAGGGACTTTAACCCTCATGATTCACTCTATCAAAGTGGTCCTTTCTTTCAGGCACAGCTCCTGGACTAGAGTTGAGGGGGAAGACCAGTGAAGGCAATTGGAAGGGATAAGTGTCAGATTACTAGAGCAAGGGTTAAGGGTAAGAAGTTTTTTCAGATAAGGTGCATGAGTTGATCATATCGGAATCGGGGGTATGAAGCTCGGACTCATAGGAATAGGACAGATAGGAGGGCTGCTTTAGTTATTAAATTAATTGATGTAAGTTCTGGTAAGAAGTGCAGTAGGGAAGCCCCTAGGAATAGGGTTGCAGAGAGTGTGTTTATCAGGAGGATGTTAGCGTATTCTGCTAGGAAGAACAATGCGAATGGACCTCCGGCGTATTCTACATTAAAGCCTGATACTAGTTCGGATTCTCCTTCGGTGAGGTCGAATGGTGCTCGGTTGGTCTCTGCTAATGTTGAGATGTATCATATTGCAGCTAGGGGTCAGGCAGGTAAGATTAATCATGTGCTTTCCTGTGCTTCGCTGAATGTTTGGAGGGTGAAGCCTCCGGTAAAGATGATAGCGTTTAAGAGGATAAGGCCTAGACTTACTTCGTAGGAAATAGTCTGGGCTACGGCCCGTAGTGCTCCAATAAGGGCGTATTTGGAGTTTGATGCTCAGCCGGAGCCTAAGATTGAATAGACTGCTAAACTGGAAATGGCTAAGATGAATAGAATGCCTAGGTTTAGGTCGGCTATGGGGAAGGGCAGTGGTATGGGAGTTCAGAGTGTTAGGGCTAGAGTGAGGGCGAGTATTGGTATAAATAGGAAGAGGATGGGGGATGATGTCGATGGTCGGACGGGCTCTTTCATGAAAAGTTTTAGTCCGTCTGCAATGGGTTGCAGGAGGCCATATGGCCCAACTACATTAGGGCCTTTTCGTAGTTGCATGTAGCCTAGAACTTTTCGTTCTACGAGGGTCAGGAGTGCTACTGCCAGTAAGATGAAGATAATTAGAATGAGGGGGTTTAGAATAAGGGTAATGAGAGCTGAGAGCATAGTCGAGGAGAGGATTTGAACCTCTGTGGAAAGGGCTTAGGTCTTTTGCAATGGCCGGGCTCTGCCACCTTGACATGCTATTATCTTAGGCGGGAGGAGTATGCCCTTTTACCTGTTTTATTTGTTTTCATCAGGTCGGGGGGAGGCGTGCTTAAGGTATTGGCCTCTTCTTTTCGGTCCTTTCGTACTAGAAAAGCTCATGTCATAGATAGAAACTGACCTGGATTGCTCCGGTCTGAACTCAGATCACGTAGGACTTTAATCGTTGAACAAACGAACCCTTAATAGCGGTTGCACCATTAGGATGTCCTGATCCAACATCGAGGTCGTAAACCCTCTTGTCGATATGGGCTCTAAAAGAGGATTGCGCTGTTATCCCTGGGGTAACTCGGTCCGTTGATCGGCGTTAAGCCGGATCACATAGTTGGTCAAAATTTCTGATACTTTGAGCGGTGGCTCTTATTTTGGAAGTATGGTACTTCTGCTCCGCGTGGGGGTTTTTTCTTTCCCCGAGGTCGCCCCAACCGAAGACATTATATCAGGTCTCACTCTAGTGTTCAGTCCTTTAATTGGGATTTTGGACAAGGGCTGATTTAGTGTCTGAAGCTCCACAGGGTCTTCTCGTCTTATGGTATTATTCCCGCTTCTGCACGGGAAGATCAATTTCATTGACTGGAAAAAGGAGACAGTTAAGCCCTCGTCGTGCCATTCATACAGGTCTTCATTTAAAAGACAAGTGATTGCGCTACCTTCGCACGGTCAAAGTACCGCGGCCGTTAAACAATGTTGTCACTGGGCAGGCGGGACCTCTTATACTGTTTTTTCAAGAGGCGATGTTTTTGGTAAACAGGCGAGGCTTATTATGATTGCCGAGTTCCTTCTTTTTCTTTTAGTCTTTCCTTATAGGCACACCAGTGTAGGATTAACGGTATAAGTGTGTGGGGTTTTCTTGTTATTTAATTTTTTACACAGTACCCTCTTTGCTTGGGGCCGTTAAAGTTCGGTGGGGGGTCCGTTCCGATATACACATGTGCGGGGAGAGGGTTGAGTGCCCTCTTATTACTCATTTTAGCATAATTGCTCCCATGGAGGCATGGGGCGGCCGGGTGGGTTTAGGGGTTTAAGATTAATTGTCGGTATTTTGGGGGTGTTGTAAGTCTTGAGCTTAAACGCTTTCCGTATGGATGGCTGCTTTTAGGCCCACCAAAGCGTTTTTCCTTAAAATGGGTATGATCTTTATCCTCCTGGAAAAGTTGTATCTTATTTCAAAAGGGCTGTACCCCTTTTGACTAACTCTCTTAACTTCTTTCTTAATCTAACCGCCTTAAAAGACAGTTGAGGGGAAGAATTTGTGAGGCTGAACTTCTATTCATTTCCCCGGCAACCAGCTATCACTAGGTTCGGTAGGTCTGTCACCTCTACTCAAAGATCTTCCCACTCTTTTGCCACAGAGACGGGGGTGCCCTGTTTTTAGGCTGTCTTGGAGTAGCTCACCTAGTTTCGGGGTGTCAAACTAAAATTCTTTTTGCTTGAGGTATACTAGCTAAATCATGATGCAAAAGGTACGAGGTTGTGTCTCTGCTTTTTTGGGCTTTACTGGGTTGTTTCATTTCTCTTTCAGCTTTCCCTTGCGGTACTTTTTCTATTGCTCCTAGTTCCCTTTCCGTCGCCCGTACTAGGGAGGAAAAATGTTTTGTTTTGTGTTTAGAGTATCTTTGGGGGTATTGATAGGGGATTGATGATTTTATAAGGGCGGGCTAGCTGTTAGGCATCAGGGTGGCTCGATTTGCACGGGCGACTTCTCAGTGTAAGGGAGATACTTTTCTGTCTAAGCTACACTCTGATTGTTCCAAGCGCACCTTCCGGTACGCTTACCATGTTACGACTTGCCTCCCCTTTGCAGATGTAATTTTTTAGGTATTATATTCGTATTAGCTCGGGGAGAGTGACGGGCGATATGTGCGTGCTTTATTGCCATGTTTCAGCAGAACACTCTGTTTTCTTGCTTACTGCTAAATCCACCTTCAAATGCTTGTTTCAGTTCATTGTTCGTGTTTCCTGATTTAGGAAATGTAGCCCATTTCTTCCCCTCTCATACACTACACCTCGACCTGACGTTTTGGGTCTTACCAATCTTGCTCACTTCTAGTCCTTCACAGGGTAGGCTGACGACGGCGGTATATAGGCGGTATTAACAAGGGAGGGTGAGGTTCAACGGGGGTTATCGGTTCTAGAACAGGCTCCTCTAGACGGATGTGAAGCACCGCCAAGTCCTTTGGGTTTTAAGCTGATGCTCGTAGTACCCGGGCGGATAGGGGGCGTAGGGGCCTATCAAATTTTAGGGCTGAGCATAGTGGGGTATCTAATCCCAGTTTGTGTCACAGCTTTCGTGGGGTCAGGATGGGTAAAGCTACTTTCGTAATGGATCTTCTTAACTCGGGAGCGTTAAACAGCTTTGAGGACGTTTGGCTTTAGTTTAAAATTTCCCTAACCACTCTTTACGCCGTTGTCTGTCAACTTGAGCCTCTCGTATAACCGCGGTGGCTGGCACGAGTTTTACCGGCCCTCTAGGCCTTAACTAAGTCAAGTTTTCACTTATGGCTTAATATCTATCACTGCTGATGTCCCTTGAGGGTGTGGCTAAGCAAGGTGTCATGGGCAGGTGTCTACCGTGCCTGATACCGGCTCCTTGTTTCCGGGCGGGAGACTGGAGGGCATTCTCACAGGGGTGCGGATACTTGCATGTGTAAGTTTAGCCAGAGCTGACAGTAAAGTCAGGACCAAGCCTTTATGCTTGCGGAACCGTTTCAAGGTCCACCTTAACATCTTCAGAGTTATGCTCTAGTTAAGCTACGCTAGC
>NW_026559583.1:0-5001 GCF_022539595.1 Amphiprion ocellaris | reverse complement strand
ACCTGCGACCTTCCACTTGGTAGTCCTCTTCTTATCCTCCTGAGCTACTCGCTCAGATACTAATTCTTCTTTTTTTTGCGCATTTATCATCTATTTTTTGTCGTTTTCGAGTTTTTTTTTAACTCGAGTCTCGACTCGACCGTTTTTCTCAGGAGGTTGGACTTCAGCCTTTGTGCTGGAGGGTTGAACCCTCAGTTCCAAGACTTTCCAAAGCCTCCACACCTCCCGAGTCCTCAGGACCTGAGCTTTCACACAGTCTGAGGGCTGAAATTTTCTAAGTCCCACAGTAGTTCTCTGTTAGATTGAACTTTCAGACAGTCCAAGGACTGATATCTTCTAAGTTCCTGAGTAGTTCTCTGTTAGTTTGAACCTTCAGACAGTCTGAGGACTGAAATCTTAAAAGTTCTCGAGTACTTCTCTGTTAGTTTGAACCTTTCAGACAGTCTGAGGACTGAAAACCTAAAGTTCTTGAGTAGTTCTCTGTTAGTTTGAACCTTCAGACAGTCTGAGGACTGAAATTTTAAAAGTTTCTCAGTACTTCTCTGTTAGTTTGAACTTTCTGGTTAACAGAAGCCTTAAAACTTGTGACCATGAGTCTTGATTTCACATTTAGACCATCCATCTGAGTTCTTCTCAGACCTTCACCTGTGGGTTTTTTAGAAATCCTGAACAAACTTTGATTCTCTTCACTGAACAGTAAAGTTTGTGGAGATCAGAAGGTAACATTAGTTTGATCAATGCCTTCAACTACTAGTAGACTTTATCTGGAAAGCAGTTTTCTGAAATGAGTTCTTAGTAAATCTGTCCACAATCAAACCAAGAACATAGAAAGAGGAAATGTTTGAAGAAACAACTTGATGTTTTCATTTCAGACTAGAAAACGCTTTAAGACCTTTATCTGTTTTTGCTCTTTTTGATCGTTTTATTGTCTCTTCTGTTTAATTTGATCTTCTAAAGTCTAACTGGTGTCTTTTCAAATGTTTTGTCTTTAGTTTGATTCTTCTTAAATGTTTAGTTTTGCTCTTTTCTCACCTTTTATTCTTTTCTAATGTCTGATTTGATTTCGAAATGTTTTGTCTTTTTAATGTTTAATTGTTTTTTCAAATGTTTTATCGGCTTGTTTGAATTTCTTTTTCTTTCCCAATATTTAATTTTTCGATTAAATCTTTAAGGTTTTTCTTTTTAAATGTTTTACCACCTTTTAATGTTTAATTTTCTTTTTAAATGCTTCATTGTATTTTCTGTTTAATTCCTATTTAAAGTTTTATTGTCTTTAAGATGTAATTTTCTAATTAAACATTTAATTTTTTAATTAAATGTTTTGTCTTTTTAAAGGTTTAATAATCTAATTAAATGTTTTGTATTTTTTTAAATGTTTAATATTCTTCTTGTTTAATTGTATTTTTTAAATGTTTAATTATCGAAAATATTTTATCTGTAATTTTTAATATTTGTATTTTAAAAATTTTGTTTAATTTCATAATTACATGTATTGTATCTTGTTTAATTATCTAATTCAATATTTTGTCTGTTTAATATAGTTAAACATTAAATACAATTAAATGATATTAAACAGACAAAATATTGAATTAGATAATTAAACAAGATACAATACATGTAATTATGAAATTAAACAAAATTTTTAAAATACAAATATTAAAAATTACAGATAAAATATTTTCATAATTAAACATTTAAAAAATACTTTTTAATAATAAAACTTTTTAAAAGTTTTATTGTATTAATTTTTTTTCCTTTGATTTAATTGCTTTTTGTTATGTAGTTTATTTCTTTAATCTTCTTTTTCTGTCAAGATTTTAACCCCAACCTTAAAAATGAAATAAACCCTTAAATCACAATGAAAATACTTCTGTTGTCACAATCATGAGTTAGTCAATTATTCAGTTTATCAATTCAACTTTATTTGTTTAGCACCTTTTACACAGATGACAAAACTAAACAAGCAAAGAGAAAAAAAACTATGCTAAAACTATGATTAAAACTCAAAAACATCTTAAAAAAAAAAAAAAAAAGATTTAACATGGTAATAAAATATGTTGTGTCCAGGGGATGGAGGGAGTTTATTGAAGTCTTCTTGGGCTCACATGGGAAATCATTTAAAATATAAACTTGATATTCAGTCTAAGGAAACTGCAGAGCGACAGAAGAACCAACAATATCTCCTGTTTTCTCCTTTAATGAGTCGACTCTTCTTGTGCTTTCAGACCAAAGAACTACAGACTCTTCACAACCTGCTCAAACTCTTGGTACAGGACCTCACCACACGGGTCAAGAAGGTTTCCTGTCTCATTTCTACTCTGAAGCTCACCTTCTCCTGCTCAAACTGCTGACAAATGTTTCTGCTGCTCTAAAGTCTGGTCTCCAGAACTTCCTAAAAACTCTCAAAGTCTCTTCTGCTGCAGGTTGCTTTGTAGAACTGTTCCAGAAAACCTCACTAAACCACATGGAGGGGCCTCAAGATAGTCGTCCAAATGAAACCATACAAAAACCAAACTAGCACAACCCAAACGCTAAAGTCTCCTGCAGCCTACCAGAGAACCTCTGAGAACAGAGAATCAGGACAGGAACTCTTACCTTCTGGACAACCAACGTTGGTTCTCAAACAAGAATACAGAATGTGTCTGACCAAAAACCTCTAAAGACTCACTACAGCCAAGATAAAGACACAACTCAGCTGCACCAAATCCACTAATCACTGCACACATTAGCACCATGTGCTAACTGTGGCTAAAGAACCACATTTACCAAGACAACTATCCAGTACAAAGCCCTAAAACACACCAAGAAACACATTAAAGACGATTTTACTGCTGGAAGCTGCAAGCCAACGCCTAAAGAACAAACTAAAGCAACGGAGCCAAACCCGGTTCAGTGGTGAAGAGAAACAGAGGAAATGTTTGTCTGCAGCTAAATAAAGCAGGAAGACACTGAGCTGCTCAGGTGTTCCTGATAACACCAAGCAGCCACCTGGACAGCCAATAGGAACACAGCTTACTGGAAGTCCAGAGGGCTGGGTTAGTGAAGGAAATTTAGTTTAAAGTTGAAGCAGAAAGTTAACAAAGAAAGTTGAAAACCACCTTCTGATACCTGAAATCTCTGAGTTTTCACACAAAGAACACCTGAACATGTCAAACTGGTTCATAGTAGAACCATCATTGTAAAAACGTCATAGTATGGTGTGTTGCTCAAAAAACATTACGACCCGGCTGTCTAGGGTCGCCGAGGAGCAACACAAAAACAGGACAAACGCTGGTTTCCAGGGGGTTAGGCGGCTATTTATTTGAAAGAGTAAGTTTACAACAACACAACATGTGAGCAGAAAAATCACAAAGTCTGTCTTTAGTTCAGCTGAAAATATTAGTTTTTGTCTTTTTTATTGACCAAACTTTTCAGGAAGTAGATGAAGAATAATTAAAGCTCTCATGTAGAAGTCCAACTTATTTTGGATCCTTGTGGAGAGTTTAATCTTAGAGTTTGTACAGCTGTTGAGTTTTTAGAGTCACATGGATTGTTTTGACATTTAATAACCGAGTCCTGAAATAAAATTACAGTTGTGGATTTCTGTCATTTAGTCTGGACTAAACAAATAACAGCAGCATAAATCTCAAACGTCATTATGAGGAGTCTGGATTGAGGTTTCTCACTTGATAATGATCAAAACATGAAATTTAGGTTGGTTTAAAGGAATATTCCACCTTAAATCTTTGAATGTTGACCTAAAAGGTTGGTTTCAGGAAGTATTCCACCTACAAGGTCCTCAAACATCCACCTTAAAGGAACATTCCACCAAAAATCCTTGGACATGCACCTAAAATGTTGGTTTAACCGAGTATTCCATCCAAAATCCTCAAAGAGACCTGAGGGGCTGGTTAAAAGGAATATTCCACCTAAAACCTCAAATATAGACCCGAAAGGGTGGTTTAGAAAAAATCCTTCAATGTAGACCAAAAAAGTTAGTATGGAGGAATATTCCACCTGAAATGTAGACCTGAGAAGTTGGTTCGGAAGAATATACCATCCTAAACATCCTTAAATGTAGACTAAAAGACGGTTTGGAAGAAAATTCCACCTAAAATCCTCCAATGTAGACCTAAAAGGTGAGTTTAATGGTATATTCCACCTAAAATTCACTACTGTAGACCTTGGAGGTTGGTCTGATGGTATATTCCACCCAACATCCTTGAACATAAACTTAAAAAGTTCGTTCAAAGGAATATTCCACCTAAAATCCTTCAATGTAGACCAAAAAATCTTGGTGTAAAGGAGTATTCCACCTTAAATGTAGACCTAAAGGATGGTTTGGAGTAATATTCTACTCTAAAATCTTCCAATGTAGACCTAAAAGGTTGATCTGATGGTATATTCTACCCAACATCCTGGAACATTTACCTAAAAGGTTGGTTTAATGGTATATTCCCAGAAGAACCCTTGAACATCGGGCTTAATGGTATATTCCACCCAAAATACTTGTACATATACCAAGAAGTCAGTGTAAAGGAAATGTAGACCTAAAAGGATTGTTTAAAGGAATATTTAAACGATTATTTTCATTATTTAATAATCTGTTATCAGTCAGAACCCTGGCAAACTTATTTTCATCAGTTTTTTAGTGGAAGTCACAAATAAAGGAGCTCTTGGTTTTTCCAGGCGTTACTGAGTCAAAAGCTGCTGTTTCAACACAGAACGTTCACATGCATCCACAAACCTCTCAGCACTCAAACACCCACAGACAGGAGGCCGGCTGGACCGAGGCTCGGCGGCGTCCTCAGACCCACGAGTCGGGGAGTCGCTGAACTTGTTGGTCCGGTTTGAAGGCCTCCGTGTGGTCCAGTAGAAGTCCACGTAGTCGGTGTTGGCTTTGAACCGCAGCGACTGGCCGCCATCAGGTGGACCGGCTCGTCCTCGTAGGACTCCTCCTGTAGCCTTGAGGGGACCACAGGAACATTCAGTAGCTGTTGGAGTTCTTCCTGTCAGGCTCGT
>NW_026559582.1:0-5001 GCF_022539595.1 Amphiprion ocellaris | reverse complement strand
TGTTCAAAGGAATATTCCACCTAAAATCCTTCAATGTAGACCAAAAAATCTTGGTGTAAAGGAGTATTCCACCTTAAATGTAGACCTAAAGGATGGTTTGGAGTAATATTCTACTCTAAAATCTTCCAATGTAGACCTAAAAGGTTGATCTGATGGTATATTCTACCCAACATCCTGGAACATTTACCTAAAAGGTTGGTTTAATGGTATATTCCCAGAAGAACCCTTGAACATTGGGCTTAATGGTATATTCCACCCAAAATACTTGTACATATAACAAGAAGTCAGTGTAAAGGAAATGTAGACCTAAAAGGATTATTTAAAGGAATATTTAAACGATTATTTTTATTATTTAATAATCTCTTATCAGTCAGAACCCTGGCAAACTTATTTTCATCAGTTTTTTTAGTGGAAGTCACAAATAAAGGAGCTCTTGGTTTTTCCCGGCGTTACTGAGTCCAAAGCTGCTGTTTCAACACAGAACGTTCACATGCATCCACAAACCTCTCAGCACTCAAACACCCACAGACAGGAGGCCGGCTGGACCGAGGCTCGGCGGTGTCCTCAGACCCACGAGTCGGGGAGTCGCTGAACTTGTTGGTCCGGTTTGAAGGCCTCCGTGTGGTCCAGTAGAAGTCCACGTAGTCGGTGTTGGCTTTGAACCGCAGCGACTGGCCGCCATCAGGTGGACCGGCTCGTCCTCGTAGGACTCCTCCTGTAGCCTTGAGGGAACCACAGGAACATTCAGTAGCTGTTGGATTTCTTCCTGTCAGGCTCGTGGTAGAACAGCTCTGAAGAATCTTGTACTTGTCTTATCTGGAACAATCTAACAGCCTAAACTGTTAACAGCAGTGTAAAGAAGCAAACACACAAGGCATTGATTAGGACTCAAACTAGATTTATTTTAGAAAACAAATCAGCTTAGAGGCATTTGTTCACATGTGGCTGAATAGGAGGCCGTCCAATCAGATTCAAGGTCTTCACTCTGTAGGTTGTTTGTTTGGTGAGACTCTTGGACCTCCATCAGCTGACGTGGATGTTTGATGGTCTTCCTCTCTAGTGCCAGATGATTCATCCATGAATTCAGCAGCTACAGACTGAAATGAAGCTCATGCTGCCGTTATTGAATTCCTGTTCCAGATCAAATGTTCAGATCTCACCTTGAATGCAGCCGTCTGCTGTCTGATAGTTTTTCTCATTGTAGTCTTCAATAAAGTCCTTTTTCCCTCATGTCCGGATGTGGTGAGGACTCTTTCCTCAGTCTCTGCAGACGTCTACCTCATTGTGCATCTCCAGAGAAGAAACAGAAAAACTGGTCACTGCTTCCAGCATCCAAACGCTCTCCAGCCATTGAGAGTATTTTAGGCAATCTCATTTATTGTGTTGTGAACTTTGAAGGCTAGCCAGACACTTTACAGCTGCCAAGATATGAGCTTCCAATTCTGGATGTTTTAGGAAATGAAGTTCTCAAATGAACACCTTGATTTTTGCTGATAACTGTCATTAAATTAGTGAAGAAATCCTAACCATAAAAACCCTGTAAACTCTCAGGCAATTTCCAAACATGGAAAACATGGACAGAATTTAACACTCATGTATCCATGGCAACCGCTCAAGTTTCTGCTTCTTACCAAAGTTACAACACAAGTAAAGATTTTAATGTAAACCTTCAGGGATTGACTGCTGACCATAAGTATTCTGATCAATACTTCATGATCACATATCAGGACAGATGTTACAACTCCAGCTGTTCCATAGGACTGCAGTGTATTTCACCAGAGCAATAAACACATCACATTACCTCATAAACAACTAGAAGGGACTTTTATTACATAAAGCTGGTTGGTGAATAACTGTGTAAAAAGTGCAAAGCAGCTCCATTAAATCAGGAGATGTGAGACTTCCACAGCATGGATCACCATCTGCTGTGTTGATTCATAGCTGAATGGTCAGAATGAACTGAGATAGAAAAGCTGCTTTGAGCTGCAACATTACGGTCTGACAATCCAAACACCATCACAGTTTTCATCTGGTTGTTTTGCTCCAACATGCTGTGAAGTTCAGTTTTTACCTGAATCAATACAGAGATTCTATTTCCCAACCAAGACTGGAATAAAATTAGAATGTTATGAGGTTATTAATGCAACTAAATCCTTTCAGATGGAAGGATTTACTTCTAAGTTCTAATTCAAGTTTCAGTTGGAGCTCATTGCATTCACAAAGAAAAACAGTGAAACCTTCATAGCAACATTTAATAAACCTAAAGCTTCCCTGTTGGCTCATTGGTGGAGTTTGTTACTGAGCATCTGAACCTTAAATCCAGTGAGACGACCATCTTCAGTCGAGGCCAGTCAGAGAACTTCAAGACCTTCCATCAGCTGGACCAGATGTGGCATCATCTCCCTCTGAACATCTGGATGACAGGAGAAAAGACAGAAATCAAACACAGATCACAGAAATACAATTTATTCACTTTCATCATTTTATAAAAGTAGCATGAACTTTATTAAAACTTGACAACATCAGTAATGAAAGTAAATGTTTTTATCTCGTGTTGAAGCTAAATTTAAAGTCAATCTTAATGACAGTTTATCCTGAGAGGAGTGAGAATGGAGCTTTTCTTTCCTTTTTAGAATATTCCCTCAAAATATTCTGTTTATTATTGGCTTTAGAAGCATTTTTCTTTACTTATTTATTTTTAGATACCTCAGACTGATACACTTTGCTGGTTTGCAGATAATTTCATGTACAATGACAATAAAGATCTTCTATGAGAACATATTTTGCTGAAACAAGAACTGAAACCTTCTCAACCATCTCTCAGGCTGCAAAATTCCAACTGTGACAAAAAATTATCTGATGTAGTTATTATTATAATCTTTACTGAACCAGCCCTGGAATTAATAAAAATCTGTATATGGATATGATTTTCTCTGATGGGACCACTAAAACTGCATCCAACAAAGTAAATCTCTTCTGCACTGCACACATACTACACTTTTGTATAACTCTGGATGTCAGAGTAAAGGCAGACAGATCCACCAATCAGCCACAACATTCTGACCACTGACAGCTGAAGAGAACAACATCCATCATCTTGTTCTAATGCAACGTTCTGCTGGGAAACCTTGATGTTCATGTGGATGTTTGACATGTACCACCACCTAAACACTGCAGGACAAACAACCCCCTAGTCTCCATGGCAACAGCAGTCCTTGATGCCAGCTGCCACCCTCAGCAGGACAAACTAAAACTACTCAGGAGTGGTCTGAGGAACACGACAGAGCTAAGCTGTTCACCTGGGTTCCACACTCCCCACATCCAGATCTGATGGAGCATCTGTGGGATGGTCCAGGATCAGCCTGGTCTAGGTAGGACCCACCCTGCAACCCACAGGATCCACAGAATCCACAGGATCCCCAGAGGTTCTGATGAACCACTGGGTCAGAGGAGTTTTAGCAGCATAAAGGGACCAACACAGTATTAGTGAGGTGGTCAGAATGTTCTACTGTTATATTGTCATGCTGATTATATGATCAGTAAATGTTACCATCAATTATAACGTCCACATTGATCAGGAAAAAAAAACAAACTATCAGTTCATTCAGAAACTGTGGGGTTAAACCTAAAAACACAGACCTCAACAGCAGTTTGTTTCAAAGCACAACACCAGCCGGTTTTCACTAAAGAAGCTTTCAGAGCAACAATTAAATGACAGTTTTGTTCTCATTAAGTTCACAGAGTCAGAATCAGCCAAAATAATGTAGACACACATCAGGAAAAGAAAAACTTTTATAAATATTTCATTTGTGTAAGTACTTCTATACATATAGATTCCTCTTTCTAAGTTTGATCAAATCACGATAACTCTGTGTCCTGTTGTACGATGTTTTCCCAACAGATGGCGCTACCCTCATGAATGGAGCATCAACAAGTGACGTCTACAACACAACAGAAATGTGTGGAAGCCAGTGGCCACCACTTTGAGCACCTCTTGTAACTGTAGAGGCCAAAGATAACTTTTATTAATCTCCTGATGTCTGAATAAATCTGGTATTGAAATATTTATGCAAGTTTTTATTTTCCTGATGTCTGTAAACATTATTTTGGCTGACTCTGTATAATGGGTTTCTGACAGGTCACCAGGCAACATCTTTTTATAATAATGACAAACATACCTGCATTCTACAGGAGTGATTTTCCTCATGTGCAGGTAAAGATGTGTGAGGAGCTTAGAGATGACAGGAGCAGGAGTCATCCTCACTAATTCAGCTTCCACCTAGAAACAGAAAGACCACAAACAAACACACTGATATACTCTCAAACGTTCAACCTCACAGCCTCAAATTATCTGTTTAGGAAGTGTTGTGTTTCTAAATTCTGCTGAAAGCATTGACAGACATTCTCTTACAAGGTTGTGTAAAAAGCAGCCTGTCCTCTGAGCTACTGAGAAATCTTCCTGAACAAAGTTTCTACGTGTAAATCAGCTCAACAAAAACTAAAGCCTCAGTCAGAGACAACAGGTATCTCAAATTATAAACAACTTTCTTTGTTAACTCAGACTTTCTGCTTCAACCTCACATAAAAAGGGGAGTTTAACTCGTCAGGTGACTGAAAATGAACGACTTGTGCAGTTCTAGATCCAAAAGTAGGATGTTTCCTCTCATGTTTCACTACAAATACATGCAATAATAAATAAATACAATGTCTGGTTGTTAGTTTATTCACTATTAATGTCACTTTATATACTGGATTGAACTTGAGCAGTGGAAGAGAGAAGGAATTTAATGAAACTATGGAGATTCAGAGGTAATGTTGCACAATGTTAAGTTTAGCGGTTTAATTCAAACCAGCTGAATGCTAAACTTCAGTGCAGCTGAACGGGTTTCAGTTAACCTTAAAGTAAAAGAACTTTTTTTAAAGCTAAAATACACAGTAGAGAAATACATGTTGAGAAGTTCCTTCTAATAATGAGGACAGCTGCTGCAGCAACTAACACAG
>NW_026559581.1:0-5001 GCF_022539595.1 Amphiprion ocellaris | reverse complement strand
AGAAGGAAGCAACCAACTCTTCATGTTTGAGACAAACTCATATCATCCTTGTGTTCTATTTTCTGGGTGTTTTTATTATTTCAGGCAGATGATTGTTTCAGGTTTTCAACAAAATTCAACCTGTAGACAAAAGTGAGCTCACTTGTAATTTTGCATTCGTCAAAGTTGCGCTGCGTGATAATATCCAACAGTCTTAAAGGACAGAAATGTATCATGACTTTCATCTGATTTGGCAATTTTGGCAATTTTGAGATCTATGCTATATATAAGTGTATTTTCAATTCAATTTCAATTACAGGTCAAATTGTCTCAAGACGCTTTACAGAACCCATATGCCTGAACCCCCAGAGCAGCCCTAAGGAGACAGTGGCAAGAAAAACACCCTTTTAGCAGGGAAGAAACCTTGAGCAGAACCTGGCTGTAATGTGGGGGACCCATCTGCTGCTGGCCGGACTGGTTGAGAGGGACAGAAGAGGTAGAGAGGTAGAGGGATAGAGAGAGAGGGATGGGAGAAGAGGGGGGTGGGGAACAAGGAACATATAACATATCATTGGATACAGTATGATAAGCTAGATGATACATACAAAGTAAAAGCTAACATTGAAATTGATTCATAGTTTACTGGGGTATGGCTCCAGCTTTAAATATACTACATATAGCTGGTAGTAAAAGCCAAACAGTAAGTAGATGAGCAAATCAAGTATAGTGAGGGTGATGCAGAGCAGACTGGTGGAAATAGGCAGCTGGAAACAGTGGGCTGGAGGAAGGACAGCAACAGTATCCCAGAGGTGGACACTAGGCCAGTTGGTGGGAGAACAACCACACATCTGAAGCATCCAGCTCTGGGACCAGGGACACTCAGAGAAAGGACACAGGGAGAAACAGAGTGAGTGTAATGCAATAATGGTATATATATTAAATATAATGGTAGATAGAGAAGGGCTCGGTGCATCCAGAGAGGTCCCCCAGCAGCCTAGGCCTATAGCAGCATAACTAGGGGCAGAACTAAGGGACATCGAGAGGGGAAGTCAGTTGTGCAAATGAAGACTCCAGCTGACCCCCTCAGGCTCTGCCTCCCATTCTACTTTTAAAAATTCTAGGAACAACAAGTAAGCCTGCAGTCTGAGAGCGAAGAGTTCTGCTAGGATAATATGGTGCTATAAGGTCTTTAAGATATGATGGAGATTGGTCGTTAAGAGCTTTATATGTCAGAAGAAGGATTTTGAATTCTATTCTAGATTTAACAGGAAGCCAATGAAGAGAAACCAGTATAGGAGAAATATGATCTCTCTTGCTAACTCCCATCAGTACTCTGGCTGCAGCATTTTGGATCAGCTGTAGATGTTTAAGAGAGCTATTGGGACCAATGTTCCCTGTAATTTTTCCTGAGTGTGAGCAAACACACAAACTCCCTGAGCGTCCCTTGGACCACTGTGAGCAACATCAGACGTGTGCACTGTGGTCACACCAGCATCACATCCATTCAAGTTACATGGTTCATTAAAAGAATCAAATTACAGCATTTACATTTCTGTTAAAACACTTTGTCAACAGGAGCCAGTTGAAGGCTGCAGTGATTTTAGTGACACTACAATGTATAAGAGTGAAGTTATTGAATATTTGTCTCTCTTTACTGTTGCAGTGGTTTTGCAAATTGCAGACGGACCCTGTTCACTCCATAGACACCAATGTTATTCCTGTAGCTTGAAAGACAGCTACTTTTGATAAAACTGGGCTTGTAGCACATTGTCTGCCTTGCAACAATGGGAAAGAGGCACCGTTTATGTTTTGACAACCTATATCTAATGAGTTATTGATGCTGGAAGTGTGAATCTGTGAATATCTTTCCAACTTTACTGAACTTGGGGCCACTACCACCTAAGGAGTGATATATTTAATTCTGAAAAAAGCATTTAGCCATACTTAAAGCTTTAAGTGCTTTATTAACACAGAACTAAAAATTTTGTATTGTTTTATTATCACAGGTTCTGTCTGAAAAGAGGTGGCATCATTTTAAACAGTGAAATCAAACTAATAAAATGTAATGACCAACCAGTGAGCAATACTGGATTCTGCAAAAATATAAACAACTTTTTAAAAAATCTAAATCTTATCTTAACACAGTTAATGTATTAACTTATTTTTGTGTGTATGCATGCATTTATTGATTTATTTAGTACTGTTAACATATCAGAGTTCTGAGTGAGTTTTTCGTAAGATAGGCAAAGGTCATTTATTGATTACATATAGGCTGTTAAATGTTTATTAAAAACTAAAAAGCATTTTTAAAAAAACAACGTATGCATTTATTGAGTCACTAAAATACTGTAGAGTACAGACCACATCAGCATGATTATAAGCATCCTCTGGTAAATTAACAACCAGATACTGATGTCTCTCACCATATGGACTTCAGGAGATGACTGGGGGATGATAAACTGTGACCTACTGGTTGGATTCTCTCTGTTCTCATGTTTCTTACATGTTTGTCCCCTGACAGCCGGGTCCTAATGTTTTTTGAGCAACACACCATACTATGACGTTTTTACAATGATGGTTCTACTATGAAATCAGTTTGACATGTTCAGGTGTTCTTTGTGTGAAAGATTTCAGGTATCAGAAGGTGGTTTTCAACTTTCTTTGTTAACTTTCTGCTTCAACTTTAAACTAAATTTCCTTCACTAACCCCGCCCTCTGGACTTCCAGGAAGCTGTGTTCCTATTGGCTGTCCAGGTGGCAGCTTGGTGTTATCAGGAACACCTGAGCAGCTCAGTGTCTTCCTGCTTTATTTAGCTGCAGACAAACATTTCCTCTGCTTCTCTTCACCAGTGAACCGGGTTTGGCTCCTTTGCTTTAGTTTGTTCTTTAGGCGTTGGCTTGCAGCTTCCAGCAGTAAAATCATCTTTAATGTGTTTCTTGGTGTGTTTTAGGGCTTTGTACTGGATAGTTGTCTTGGTAAATGTGGTTCTTTAGCCACAGTTAGCACATGGTGTTAATGTGTGCAGTGATTAGTGGATTTGGTGCAGCTGAGTTGTGTCTTTATCTTGGCTGTAGTGAGTCTTTAGAGGTTTTTGGTCAGACACATTCTGTATTCTTGTTTGAGAACCAGCGTTGGTTGTCCAGAAGGTAAGAGTTCCTGTCCTGATTCACTGTTCTCAGAGGTTCTCTGGTAGGCTGCAGCAGACTTTAGCGTTTGGGTTGTACTAGTTTGGTTTTTGTATGGTTTCATTTGGACGACTATCTTGAGGCTCCTCCATGTAGTTTAGTGAGGTTTTCTGGAACAGTTCTACAAAGCAACCTGCAGCAAAAGAGACTTTCAGAGTTTTAGGAAGTTCTAGAGACAAGACTTTAGAGCAGCAGAAACATTTGTCAGCAGTTTGAGCAGGAGAAGGTGAGCTTCAGAGTAGAAATGAGACAGAAACCTTCTTGACCCGTGTGGTGAGGTCCTGTACCAAGAGTTTGAGCAGGTTGTGAAGAGTCTGTAGTTCTTTGGTCTGAAAGCACAAGAAGAGTCGACTCATTAAAGGAGAAAACGGGAGATATTGTTGGTTCTTCTGTCGCTCTGCAGTTTCCTTAGACTGAATATCAAGTTTATATTTTAAATGATTTGCCATGTGAGCCCAAGAAGACTTCAATAAACTCCCTCCATCCCCTGGACACAACATATTTTATTACCATGTTAAATCTTTTTTTTTTGTTTGTTTCTGAGTTTTAATCATAGTTTTAGCATAGTTTTTTCCCTTTGCTTGTTTAGTTTTGTCATCTGTGTGAAAGGTGCTAAACAAATAAAGTTGAATTGATAAACTGAATAATTGACTAACTCATGATTGTGACAACAGAAGTATTTTCATTGTGATTTAAGGGTTTGTTTCATTTTTAAGGTTGGGGTTCAAATCTTGACAGAAAAAAAAAAAGACTAAAGAAATAAACTACAGTAAAAAAGCAATTAAATCAAAGGAAAAAAATGAATATAATAAAACTTTTAAAAAGAAAATTAAACATTAAATACAATTAAATTATATTAGACAAAATATTTAATTAGATAATTAAATGGAAGATACAAAGCATGTAATTATGAAATTAAACAAAAAATTTTCAACAAAAATATTAAACATTAAAGATGAAATATTTTAGATAATTAAACATTTAAAAAATACAATTAAACAAGAATATTACACATTTAGAAGAGTATAAAAACATTTAATTAGATTGTTAAACCTTTAAAAGTCAAAACATTTAATAAAAAATTAAATGTTTAATTAGAAAATTAAATCTTACAGACAATAAAATTTTTAAATAAGAAATTAAACAGAAAATACAATGAAGCATTAAAAAAGAAAATTAAACATTAAAAGGTGGTAAAACATTTAAAAAGAAAAACCTTAAAGATTTAATCGAAAAAAATAAACATTGGAAAGAAAAGGAAATTTTTCAAACAAGCCGATAAAACATTTGAAAAAACAACAATTAAACATTAAAAAGACAAAACATTTCGAAATCAGATCAGGCATTAGAACAGAATAAAATGTGAGAAAAGAGCAAAACTAAACATTTAAGAAGAATCAAACTAAAGACAAAACATCTGAAAAGACACCAGTTAGACTTTAGAAAATCAAATTAAACAGAGGAGACAATAAAACGATCAAAAAGAGCAAAAACAGATGAAGGTCTTAGAGCATTTTCTAGTCTGAAATGAAAACATCAAGTTGTTTCTCTTCAAACATTTCCTCTTTCTATGTTCTTGGTTTGATTGTGGACAGATTTACTAAGGAACTCATTTCAGAAAACTGCTTTCCCAGATAAAATCTAACTAGTAGTTGAAGGCATGATCAAACTAATGTTACCTTCTGATCTCCACAAACTTTACTGTTCAGTGAAGAGAATCAAAGTTTGTTGAGGATTTCTAAAAAACCCACAGGTGAAGGTCTGAGAAGAACTCAGATGGATGGTCTAAATGTGAAATCAAGACTCATGGTCACAAGTTTTAAGGCTTCTGTTAAC
>NW_026559580.1:0-5001 GCF_022539595.1 Amphiprion ocellaris | reverse complement strand
AGGTGCTCTGCTTTGGAGTGTGACGATGTCGTCTGTGATGTGGAGAGTGAAGTTTCCTGTTCCACCCACAGCGTGCTTTAGGGCAGCCGGGTCGGACTTGATGTTTGAAATACTGACCGACAGCTCAGATTTAACTGTCTGTAGTTCCGTTTTGATGGGTTGTTAAACTTTCACTCAAAGCCGCCAGGAGCTGGGTCTTTAAAATAACCGGCTGTCTTGTTACAGAGTGAAAGTAGCAGTTCCTCCTGAAGGTCAAGAGATTGCAGCATCTGAGGGCCTCTTCAAAAGAAGACGTAGTTGATGAAGGCATTCTGGAGCAGGGCCAGAAGACCACGACCAAGCAGCCTTGAGATCTTAGGCAGCATCTCCCTCAGGTGGGTGTCAACGGTGTTCACGTCAGGTCTGTGGTAATCCCGTCAAAAACAAAACAGAAAAAAATCTAGATTATAAATCAACATGTAACCAAAGCACTCTGTGTATAACGCCATAGTATAGGATGTAGTTCAGAAAATGTCAAAGTATAGTATACTTTTCAAGAATAACATAGTTATGGCCTGTAGTTCATAGTATAGCATGTCGGCCTCTAAAAACGTCATAGTATAGCACTGTGCTCTAAAATCTTCATAGTATAGCATGTCCGCTCTAAAACGTCCATAGTATAGCTGTCGTCAACAAAACGTCATAGTATAGCATTGGTCCCTAAAAACGTCATAGTATTAGCATGTCGGCAGACAAAACGGCATAGTATTCGCATGTTGCTCCTAAAACGATCATAGTATTGCATGTCGTTCAATAAGATGTCATAGTATAGCATGTCGCTCTTGAAAACGTCATTGTAATAGCCTTTAGTCCAAAAAAAATCATAGTATAGCATGTCGTCCCAGAAAACGTCATAGTATAGCATGTGGCTCTAAAAACGTCATAGTATAGCATGTCGCTCTAAAAACGTCATAGTATAGCATGTCGCTCTAAAAACGTCATAGTATAGCATGTCGCTCAAAAAACGTCATAGTATAGCATGTCGCTCAAAAACGTCATAGTATAGCATGTGGTCCAAAAAACGTCATAGTATAGCATGTTGCTCCAAAAAACGTCATAGTATAGCATGTCGGTCTCAAAAAACGTCATAGTATAGCATGTCGCTCTAAAAACGTCATAGTATAGCCTTTGGTCCAAAAAACATCATAGTATAGCATGTCGCCCAGAAAACGTCATAGTATAGCATGTCGGCTCTAAAAACGTCATAGTATAGCATGTCGCTCTAAAAACGTCATAGTATAGCATGTCGTCTCTAAAAACGTCATAGTATAGCATGTCGCTCTAAAAACTGTCATAGTATAGCATGTCGTTCAACAAAATGTCATAGTATAGCATGTCGCTCTTAAATGTCATAGTATAGCATGTCGCTCATAAAACGTCATAGTATTAGCATGTCGCACTAAACGTCATAGTATAGCATGTCGCTCTAAAAACGTCATAGTATAGCATGTCGCTCTAAAACGTCATAGTATAGCATGTCGCTCTAAAAACGTCATAGTATAGCATGTCGTCCAACAAAAGTCATAGTATAGCATGTCGATCTAACAAATGTCATAGTATAGCATGTCGCTTCAAAAAAGTCATAGTATAGCATGTCGCTCTCAAAAAAATTCATTAGTATAGCATGTCGCTCTAAAAACGTCATAGTATAGCATTTCGCTCTAAAACGTCATTGTATAGCATGTCGTTCAAAAAACGTCATAGTATAGCATGTCGCTCTAAAAACGTCATAGTATAGCATGTCGGCTCAAAAAACGTCATAGTATAGCATGTCGCTCTAAAAACGTCATAGTATAGCATGTCGTCAAAAAAGTCATAGTATAGCATGTCGCTCAAAAACAGTCATAGTATTAGCATGTCGTCCAACAAACAGTCATAGTATAGCATGTCGCTCTAGAAACGTCAGAGTATAGCCTTGGTCGCTGTAAAAACGTCATACTATAGCCATGTCGCTCTAAAAACGTTCATCAGTATAGCATGTCGCTCTAAAAACGTCAAGTGTAGCATGTCGGCTCAAAAAACAGTCATATATAGCATGTCACTCTAAAAAACGTCGTAGTATAGCATGTGGCTCAAAAATGTCATAGTTTAGCATGTAGTCCAAAAAAACATCATTGTATAGCATGTCACCAAAAAACGTCATAGTATAGGCATGTCGCTCTAAAAACGTCATAGTATAGCATGTCGCCCAATAAACGTCATAGGTATAACATGTTGCTCTTAAAAAGTCTTAGTATAGCATGTCACTCTTGAAACGTCATAGTATAGCATGTCGCTCGTAAAAACGTCATAGTATAGCATGTCGCTCTAAAAACGTCATAGTATAGCTATGTCGCTCTAGAAAAGTCATAGTATAGCATGTCGTCTCTAAAAACGTCATAGTATAGCATGTCGCCCAAAAAACGTCATAGTATAGCATGTCCCTCTAAAAAATGTCATAGTATAGCATGTCGCCCAAAAAATGGCATAGTATAGCATGACGCTCTAAAAAGTCATTGTATAGCATGTCGCTCTAAAAACGTCATAGTATAGCATGTGGCTCAAAAACATCATAGTTTAGCATGTCACTCTAAAAACGTCACCGTATAGCATGGGCTCAAAAAACGTCATAGTATAGCATGTCGCTCTAAAAATGTCATAGTATAGCATGTCATCCAAAAAACGTCATAGTATAGCATGTCACTCTAAAAATGTCATAGTATAGCATGTGGCTCAAAAAACGTCATTGTATAGCATGTGGCTCAAAAAACGTCATAATATAGCATGTCGCTCTAAAAACGTCATAGTATAGCATGTCGCTCTAAAAAACGTCATAGTATAGCATGTCGCTCTCTAAAACGTCATAGTTTAGCATGTCACTCAAAAAATGTCATAGTATAGTCTTTGGTCCAAGAAAACGTCATAGTATAGCATGTCGCCCTGAAAAAATCATAGTATAGCATGTTGCCCAGAAAACGTCATAGTATAGCATGTCGTTCAACAATATGTCATAGTATAGCATGTCGCTCTAAAACGTCATAGTATAAAAGTTAGCTCTAAAAATGTCATATTATAGGATGTCGCTCTAAAAACGTCATAGTATAGCCATGTCGTTCAACAAAACGTCATAGTATAGCATGTGGCTCTAAAAATATCATAGTATAGCAATGTCGTTCAACAAAATGTCATAGTATAGCATGTCGCTCTAAAAATATCATAGTATAGCATGTCGTTCAACAAAACGTCATAGTATAGCATGTCCGCTATAAAAATATCATAGTATAGCATGTCGTTAAACAAAATTGTCATAGTATAGCATGTGGCTCTAAAAACGTCATAGTATTAGCGTGTCGCTCTAAAACGTCATAGTATAGCATGTTGCTCTAAAAATGTCATAGTATAGCATGTCGCCCAGAAAACGTCATAGTATAGCATGTTGCTCTAAAAACGTCATAGTGTAGCATGTCGCTCTAAAAACGTCATAGCACAGCATGTCGTTCTAAAAACGTCATGGTATAGCATGTTAGCTGTGCTCAGAAAATGTCAGAGTATAGCCTTTAGTCCACAAAACGTTGTTTTGTCCCAGCTGTCTGAAGTAGGTGAGGAGCAACACAAAAACAGTCCAAACGCTGGTTTCCAGAGGGTTAGACGAGTATTTATTTGAAAGAGTAAGTTTACAACAACACAACATGTGAGGGGGTTAAAAGCAAATGGGTGTTAGTAAAATAAAAATAAATAAACAGAACTAAAAGTGAACTTCACGTTGACATTGATGGGCATTCCAACCAGGAACAAAGTAAAAGATAATCAATACGAAAAAAAACTCTTCCTGTTCACCTCTTAAAACCCAAAAACACACCGCAGTAGCAGCCCTAAACTAAAACTACCAATGGGTTTCCTGTTTTCCTTTGTGAACAATTCAAAGGTCTCTCTCTATCTCCACACATCCACCAACCACTGGAACAACCTCCAAAGTTCTGCCGGGCCAGCTCAGGTTCCCCTCGGAAGAAGTTCCGCCAGATGAAGGAGCCTTTTGAGAGGCAGCTGGCATCGTGATTGGACTGTACTTTGGTCTGTTCCAATCCAGCTTCAGCTCCAGAGACGGCAGGCGGGACGAGTCAACGGAGGCCTGATGGACGAAGGCATGCAGCTGAGTACAATCCACAAAACAACAGAGGAGGAGGGCAGAGGTCCAGAGCCAGAACAGAGTAGCATCGTATGTCTCTTAGAAAACATCATAGTATAGCCTTTGCTATGAAAGGCCATCATATACATCGTATATTGTACAAATAACAAGTCAAAGGAAAGACACATACATTGTAGAATTGTAGTAATTGTGGGCTGACTGATTTACGGATTATCAGTATTTTATTTTTTACTGAATTATGGTAATAAATCAATTTAAAAGTGGCGCTACTTTGGCTCTGAACCTTTATCTACCTGTGGTCGCTCTGTCTTCTGGAGTGACTTGATTGGTTGTACGTCACGAATAAAACTCCTTTAACTTAACATCTGTAAACAAAACAAAAATGTATCAGCAAAGTTTTCTGTTAGAGTTTGTGTTCTTGTAAGTTTAACTCCAGTTTTTAAATACTTTCATTTACTGCAAATGAATATCTACTCCAAATGTCTCACTAATAATCATTATCAGCCTTAAAAACCCACAAAACACCCCTCTATACCCGACCACACTTAGTACAGTCTGGTTCCCCCTTCTATAAATCTGCTTGGAATCATCTACTTCCTGTTTGTCAAAGTGGCCTTCTACCTGGACAGGTTTTGTTGGAGCTCATGCAACAAACATTTTGGGTAACTGCACTTTAATATGGATGGATGACACTGAATTAGAGTCTGTTTTAATGAGACTGAGTTAAGATGTGTAGCTCTGTCATTAAATAGGAAATTATTTCTCAGTATTCACAGAGAACAAGTCTGAAATGTTTGCTAGGTTAGCGTCCCACATGTTCTTTGGCTCAGCTAAAG
>NW_026559579.1:0-5001 GCF_022539595.1 Amphiprion ocellaris | reverse complement strand
ACCTGGTGGTTGGAAGGAAATGCTCTATAACTAGCCTGGACATGGTCCAATCTGCCTGAAATTTTACACGTGTGATCAGAGCCCAGCCCTCATTGCATCCATAGGCCGACATGCACTCTCGGTCGCGGCGCCACCTGGTGGACGTGCGTGGATTCGCCAACCAGCAAGGATGCGAGGACCCGTCCAACGCTGCTTGCAGCTTTAATTTACTTTGTGGTCGCAACAACTTGTCAAGATATGGAAATGATTTTAATTTGATATTCATTTCCACGTGTAGTAATCCTGACACCACAGCATACAAACTAAACAGGAACTATTAAGGAAGAAGTTTCGGTTATCTCCCTGCCTTGTAAATGGAGAAAATTTAGAAACATGTAATTTTTTATTTTTAAAAAATGCATAAAAGTTTTCTTGGTGCATGAACTGAGGCTGCTGACTGACCTTATATTGCACAATGTTCAATGTCTTTAAATATTTTCACAGTAAGGATTCATCTGTCGATCTATCTATACCTGAAACCTGATCCTCTGTATATAGTCTTCTACATGTTTGTTGTTTTTTCTTTTTAAGAATAAAATCATCTGTATATAATGCTATGGGCAATTTTTGCACCGTTTTTTTCTTATTTATTCTTGCACTGCCTTTATACTCTTATACTTTCTCCTTTCCTAAGGAAGAAGTTTCGGTTATTTCCCCAGTTATGTTTGAAATGTAACATTACTTCTTCAGCTCAGTGCATCAGTGATCATATTGGTTTAGTGGTTGGAAGTCAATAAAACATTAGCGTCAGTCAAATTGAATGCGTCAGTGGATGGAAGTGGTGGTTGCCTTGTGCTGCTCTTCACTTCACTGCAGCTCCATGGCTCCACCTGCTGGACGGACAGAAGTGCAGCAGCTGATGGCAGCTTCTTTGACCTCACGCTGCTGTCAGACCCCAGATTAGGGTTTATTTCAGATATATATAATAGAAAATAGTAATTAAAAAATAAGCTGATGTTGTATTTTTGCAGCAGTGAGTTTTACAGGGTTAAGAGCAACCAGTCAAAGGTTATTACTGAGGATTTTAAACAAAAACATTCAGGCAAACAGTTAACATCATAGGGTGCCTGACATGTTTGTTTTTTTTTCCGGGTCGATACAGATTTTTTTTGTAATCAAGGAGATCAATAACCAAGATTTGGAATCACTACACATTTGCAGAAAAAATAAAGTTTTTGAACAGCACATAAAGTTAAGTTAAAATTAAAATAATCACGAGTTGCAGCCTTTGCTTATTTATGTTTTACATGCTGAAGTTGTCCTTCAGTGTTTCACTGATCAGATTGTGCTGTGGGCAGGAACAAGATCAGAGGGAGGCAGCTGCAGCAGACCCAAAGTAGTTTCACATTCATTTATCTGATCAGATTTCAGGGGGCTTTTTTTTTTTTTTTTTTTTTTTTTTTTTTTTTTTAAGAAATGGGACCAATAATTGAAAACATGCTAAATATCAGATAGGATCATTGGTGTCACAGGACATCTGCAGACACAGGTCAAAGATTACAAGGAGTTTATTTAACGAATGAAACTAAAACCAACACAGAAAGGATAACTAAACCAAGGTGAAAACAAAAAGGGGAAACCAGACTAATTGTAGGAGAAAGGTTCTGGTTTCAAAGTCTCTGGTCTGGCAGAGAGCGGAAGAATGAAGAACCGGGCCTTCGTGGATTAAGGTGATTGAGAACAGGTGAATCAACCCCCACACCTGTGAGAGAGATGGATGGATGGATGGATGGATGGATGGATGGATAGATAGGTAGGGAGGTAGATGGACCATAGATAGATGGATGGATAGGTAGATTCTGCAGTGGGGAAATTTTCAGTGTGGCAGTAGCAGATAGGAAAAAAGTAAAAAGAAAAGCAGCACTCAGTGCACATATAAATAGATGCTTTCTCCTTAGAGAAGAAATAGAAATGCTTGTAAAAAAAAAAAAACCTTGTGAAATTGCACATATTGACTTATTTACATTTTATTGCAGTTACTTCATGGGTGATCTGAACTACTGGGAGCAGGTTTGATTGAACACAGTCTGACTGCTGCAGGAAGGAAGGACCTCCTTCAGACATTGTGGGTGAAGCAGTCTGTCCCTGAAGGAGCTGCCGGTGATGGTCCTGTTTCCTGCAGGGGGTGGGAGATGTCCTCCATGACAGACAACAGCTTTGTCATCATCCTCCTGTCTAACACCAGCCCAGGACAGAGCTTGCTTTCTTAACCAGTTTCTTTAGTCTCTTCCTGTCTGCAGCCGTGATGCTGCTGCTCCAGCAGACCACTCCATACAGGATGGCTGATACCACCACACAACCATAAAAGGTCCTCAGAATTGCTCCCTGCACCCCGAAGGACCTCAGTTTCCTGAGCAGGTGAAGTCTGTTCTGACCTTTCTTACACCGTGCGTTGGTGTTCTATCTCTAGACATGTTTGAATGTCTTTATCAATAAATGGTCAAACACATGTTGGGTGTCAGCTCAGCTCTTTGTTCCACACATGTATATGTTCCTATGTGATTGGTGTCTTGCAGTCAGAGTGTAAAGAATTGAAGCTGTCAGAGGCTTTCTGTGGTGAAGAGGCTGCAGGACATCAGCTGCTCCAACAGGTGACGCCTTTGTTCTTTGGCTCCAACCAGAACCAGCAATAAATCAGCATGAGCTGCAGCTTATCCACCTCATAGAGCGTATAATAAAGAAACCAAGAGGTTTTAGTTGATAGCTGTCTCTAGTGAATGACCAGCAGTGTCTTGTTCAGGTTGTGAGGAGAAGTAAAAAGCTTACAGCAGCTGGTATTCCCTGGTAGTCTCCCATCCAAATACTAACCAGGCCCAACCCTGCTTAGCTTTGCAGATCAGATGAGATTGGGTGTATTCAGTCTCAGAAACAAACCTACAATGTAAGTTCTGTACCTCACATGATTCAAATCTCCACTCACACCTTTTATTTGTCCTTTGATTGCTCCAGTACTGATTGATGCCATCATTTAAGCCAATTTACAACAACACCTTGTAGGAAGTGTGGTGCAGAGGTAAGTTCTGTGCCTCACATGTTGAAGGTCCATGGTTCAAATCCCCACTCACACTTTTTATGTGTCCTTTGGATGCTCCAGTACTAATTGCTAGCATCATTTAAGCAAAGTTAGAGCAGCATCTTGTAGGACAGGTGGTGTAGAGGTAAGTTTTTTGCCTGGCATGTTGAAGGTCCTCTGGTTGAAATCCACCTTAGTACCTTTATTATCTTGACCTCCTTAATAGTTTTGTGTACCATCATTTAGGAAAACTAACAGTTACACCCAGTAGGAAGGATAGTGCAGTGGTAAGTTATCTGCCTCTCATCCAGGAGGTTTTTGGTTCGAATCCAGCCCAGGGCTCTTTTGAGACTTTATAAGATAAGATAAAGATAAGATAAAGTTCTTTATTTCTCCCCACTCCAGGGGAAATTTACATTGTTACAGCAGCTTTATTTACAATATATACATACTTTGGCTGTATGACAACCTCTTTCAACCATCATTACAACAAAGTCCACGAAGGACCTTGTGTGAAAGATAGCTCACACATAGGTTGTATGTCTGTCACGTGGAGGGTCACGGTTCGAATCCCCACTGGGAACCTTGCGGAGGATGATAGCGGAGTGGAAAGGTTGTGGTCTGTGGTCTGGAGTGTCAGTGGATTGGAGTTGAAGGGTGGTTCCAGCAAAACTAAGAAGTTGCCCGTAAAGAGCGTAAAGAGCGTAAAGAGCGTTAAAGAATATTTTTGGAGAATTTTGCCCAAATGTGAAAAAAAAGCTTGAGCAGAGTGGGGGATTGAACCTGCACTCTCCAGGTTCCAAACCACCATCACTACGTCTGGACTACCGGTCCTACATACCCAAATACAGGCTTTTCTTCTATTCGTCAAGGCGGTGACATCAACACTGAAAGAAAAAAAAACAATCCACAAAATCAAAAAAAGAACATGATCTACCTACAACTTTTAAAGAACACGCTAAAAAACACAATACTAAAAAGTCACACTCTTCTCCTCATCACTCATTTTTACATTTTAACACAATTTCAAAGCCACACAAATCACATTCTTCATGTCAAATCACTTCTCTTCACTACAAATGGGAGAGAACAGCAAACAAATAAAATACAACTTATGGCTTAAATATCTTCAAAATCTCTTTGCTATTCCTCTACATTCAAATTCCTCAACACCACTCAACAATCACCTGCAGGATCTCTTACTTCTTTCTTAGCTCTGACAAAACATCTTCAAGACTCTGAGAAGACAACTCATTTTCAACACATTTGCTGCTTCGTCTAAGTGTCCACACACATCTCCAGTCATCCACAGGCCTCACCACTGATCAGCTGCACAAACTTACATGTTAAACTTCTCCAAAGATAAAATACAGGCCCTTCTGTCTGATCACAACTTTTACTGGTGGCTCATATTTCAAGTTCATTTCCTTGCAAAGTCTTTATTTTGGATTAAAGTGGGATCTGTGACCAGGCAGATCACTTGTTTATTCTTAGCATTTGGATTTCACTGACATTCCTGTCATGTAGAAAAATAGAAATATCTTTGCATTGATTCAGCTAAACTAACTGCAGACACTGAGAGGCGTAAAGTTCAACAAATGCTGTTTTTATTTACTTCACTGGTGACATCAGTAGATGCTTGCAGTGAAACCACCACTGCAAATATTTATGCATTAAAGTATCGCAACTGAAAACTCTCTACAAACGTCCACTTCTAACACCACAAACATGATATTAGCTGAACATAAAAACATACACATATGTAACTCATCAAGACACACAAAAATGTAATTGACACCCATGACCAAAATCCAACAGGAAGTCAGCCATTTTGAATTATATGTCATATGTTTTGACGATTTTGGGTCATTTTTAGACATTTTCAAAAGCTATAAACTCAAACAGGGTAACACCGAGAGAGATGAAATTCGGCCAGGATGTACTACACA
>NW_026559578.1:0-5001 GCF_022539595.1 Amphiprion ocellaris | reverse complement strand
GAAGGGGAATTCCGGAGCCACGTGGCAAATGCAGCAAGCTGATTGGTGGAAGAAGAAGCGTAGCTACGTCTGTGTGGAAGTTTTTCTGATTCTAGACAAACTAAACATTTTTAGAGCCTCCGTTTTCCTTTTCTTCATCTGAAGGTTTTCAAAGCAGAGTTTGTGAAATCTTCTGGATTTGGAAGCTTTAAACTGGCAGGTTTCTCATGAAACAATAACAGGCCAGATTTCTGTCATTTTCATGCTTTAAAATGATCCGATCGATGAATCTGCAGATTTGTTTTCATCTAAACCATCATCCAGCACCAAATAAATGTGTTCTGCCCCCTGCTGGTCACTGCTGGTCTCACAGATTCCTTCATGTAATAATATTAAAAATTCATCTCAGACACCAGATTCACTCTGAGCGGCTTTAAGCTCACTGACACATTTATACGAAAGATCTTCATTTATTTTCCCTTTTCATTCAATGGAAGCTTTAAAGCTGCTCTAAGTGGAAATGTGAACATCAGCAGCAGTGAGAATCAATTTATTATCTACTAATATCAGTCCACAATTCTTCTTTTCAGATTACAGGAGACGCTATTTATGCTTTTTGAATTGACAAATATTTGGGCATTTAAAAAATTTGTATGCTTAACATTAAATTCTTTCGGTGTGAGTCCTGACATCCAAATTATTTAGGATTAAAGCTTCTGTTTTGAAAGAAATTCTATAAAAAGATAAAATAAAACAACAAAAAACCCACAAAGCACAAAAAAAATCAGCAAAACTTGAATAAACTCTAAACTTGTATCATAAAAAATATTGTAAAAACTGAGAATGTACTAAAATCTGAAATGAAATAAAAATAGACAATGAATAAAAAAAACAAAATAAAATTAAAAAAAATCTACAAAATAACAAAAATACAGAAAAATAGATTAATACAGATAAAAACAGGGAAAGAATGCAGAAATAAACACAACAAAAATCTGGGGGAATAGTATAAGGGAGAAAACATGAAAACAAAAAAGATATTTTAAAAAAAACAGAAAAAGCACCAAAAAAGAAAAATATAAACACTGAAAAATAGAAAAAAAAAATAATCTGAGAAAAATGGTAAAAGAATTTTTTTAAAACTGTAAAATTAAAAATACATATATAGAAAACAGATGAATACAGATTTTTTAAAAAAGGAGAGAATGTAGAAATAAGAAACACAAAAAATCTGGGGGAATAGTTTAAGGGAGAATACACAAAAAACAAAAAGATATAAAAAAAAGAATAATAATAAAAAGAAACTAAAAAAGCACCAAAAAAGAAAAATATAAACACTGAAAAATGATTTTTAAAAAAACTGTATAAACTAAACTAAACTAAAATAAAATAAAATAAAATCAAAAACCCATGAAAATCTGAAAAAAAATTAAAAGAATACATTTTTCAAAAAAAAGTTAAATTAGAAATACATATATAGAAAAACTGATGAATGCAGATAAAAACAGGGAGAAAATGTAAAAATATCAAATACAATTAAAGCTGCAAGCAGCGTTGGACGGGTCCTCGCATCCATGCTCGTCGTCGAATCCACGCACGTCCACCAGGTGGCGCTGCGACCGAGAGTGTATATTGGCCTATGGATGTGATCACGTCCGCACTCTGATGACACATATAACATTTCAGGCAGATCGGACCATGTCCAGGCTAGTTATAGAGCTTTTCCTTCTATCCACCAGGTGGCGCTATGACTGTGGCTGTATTTCAGCATGTGAATGTCATCAGGGCTGGACTCTGATCATACATGTAAAGTTTGAGGCAGATTAGAGTATGTTTAGGGCAGTTACACAGCAGTTGATGTGTCATGTCGAAGCATCAAAGTTTGGGAGCCTGCCATGGCCACGCCCTCAGACTTAAGGTGGAGCATTTTGATAACTTTTGATCACCCATGCCTGGAGTACATCCTGGCTGAATTTCATATCTGTCGGTGTTACCCTGTTTGAGTTGATAGCTTTTCAAAATGTCTAAAAATGACCCAAAATTGAAGGTTGGTGTTAAATTCTAGAAAGAAGAAGAAGATTAAAGAAAGAAAATACATAAAAAAGAAGCAATTAAATAAATGGGAAAAAGTTAAGACAATTAAACTTTTATAAAGTATGGGGGGAAAAAAGATGTAAGAAATTAAAGAATTGTATTTAATAAATAAACAGGAAATTTGTAAATAAGTGTTGTAGTCTTTTGCAGTTAATTGATGGATAGGCGTAGTGAGAGACAGCCAGACAATGGGGTAAAAATAAGAATGAGAACAACTAATATAGCACAGGGTTGCAAGCAGGAATCGAACCAGGGCCTCAGCGTTGAGGACCAACTACATGCGTCAGTGGCTTAACCCGCAGAGCTATATGATCACACATGTTGGCTGTCAGCAAAGGTGTATCAATCCAATAGAAAGTCTAGGGGTAGGGTTCGGGTTACAGAGGAAGGTCCTGACAGTAGCAATGTACCAAAAACATGGATATAAAATTATACATTTTTTCATAATTTAATATTAAGTCACACTAGCCAAAAAATTCTTAGAATAAAGTTGGGGTTTTTCCTTCAGCGTTGTGGTTGCACTGTACCTTTAGGTTATTGTACCTTTAGGTTATCTAGATCTACAACGGCTGAAGGAAAAACCACGGATTAATTTCTCAGAATATTCGGCTGCTTAGTATTAACATTAAAAATATTTATGTGTAATATTAATTACCCTATTTTTTTCATTACAACTGTAAGGACCTTCCTCTCCAACCCTAACCCTACCCCTAGACTTTCTATTGGATTAATACACGTTTTCAAGACCAGAACATGGGTGGTCATGTAGCTCTACGGGTTACGCCTGTGATGTTCAGGACTCATTCTTGTATTTTACACTCTCTGATGTTTTCTTTTCTTCATGTCTAGTGTGTGAATCATTTCTGGTTTGTCTCTTCAGTGTCTCATGTGGCCCTGCAGCTTCTCCTCCTCCACCTCCTCCTGAAGCCTTCATCTTCTTCATCATCAGCTGCTCAGTGACTCTGTTGGACGTCTCACCGTGTGGCAGCAGCTCAGGTCAGTGGTGAAGATCCTCTTTATCAGCTCCACACCCACAGACGTAGTGAACGCAGCGTCTGTTGTTGTGCTAATAAGAAGCTGCATCTGAGCAGCAGCAGCTCTGTTCACTCCAGCCTCAGTCACACATGGAGTCAGAGCAACACTCTGTCAGAGCTGATTCCTCAATGTTAGATCTGATTAATCTCTCTCTAGTAACAGGTTATGTACCACAGGCTTTTAAGGTTGCTGTAATCAAACCTTTACTTAAAAAGCCCACTCTAGATCCAGATGTTTTAGCCAACTATAGACCAGTTTCCAACCTCCCATTTCTCTCCAAAATTCTGGAAAGAACAGTTGCAAATCAATTATGTGAACATTTACAAAGGAATAGCTTGTTTGAAGAGTTTCAGTCAGGCTTCAGAGTGCATCATAGCACAGAAACAGCTCTGGTGAAAGTTACTAATGACCTTCTCATAGCGTCAGATAATGGACTGGTCTCTATACTTATTTTATTGGACCTTAGTGCAGCATTCGATACAATCGACCACAAACTTTTATTACAGCGACTAGAACATTCTATTGGCATTAAAGGGACAGCACTGGACTGGTTTAAATCCTACTTATCAGACAGGTTCCAGTTTGTGCATGTCAACAATGACTCTTCTGAGCATACTAGGGTTAATCATGGAGTTCCTCAGGGTTCTGTCTTAGGACCAATACTGTTCACATTATACATGCTTCCCTTAGGCAACATTATTAGGAAGCACTGTATTAATTTCCATTGTTATGCTGACGACACTCAATTGTATTTATCTATGAAGCCAAATGAAACTAATCAGCTAGCTAGACTGCAAGATTGTCTTAAGGACATAAAGACCTGGATGACCTATAATTTCTTACTACTAAATTCAGACAAGACTGAAGTCATTGTATTTGGCCCCAAACATCTTAGAGAATTGCTTTCAAAGCATATAGTTACTCTGGATGGCATTACATTGGCCTCCAGTACTACTGTGAGGAACCTCGGTGTTATCTTTGACCAGGACATGTCCTTTAACTCGCACATAAAACAAATCTGTAGGACTTCCTTTTTCCACCTGAGAAATATTGTGAAAATCAGGAACATCCTGTCTCAGAGTGATGCAGAAAAACTAGTCCATGCATTTGTTACTTCTAGGCTTGACTACTGTAATTCCTTATTATCAGGTTGTCCCAATAGCTCTCTGAAATATCTACAGCTGATCCAAAATGCTGCAGCCAGAGTACTGACGGGAGTTAGCAAGAGAGATCATATTTCTCCTATATTGGTTTCTCTTCATTGGCTTCCTGTTAAATCTAGAATAGAATTCAAAATCCTTCTTCTGACATATAAAGCTCTTAACAACCAATCTCCATCATATCTTAAAGACCTGATAGTACCATATTGTCCTAGCAGAACTCTTCGCTCTCAGACTGCAGGCTTACTTGTTGTTCCTAGAATCTCTAAAAGTAGAATGGGAGGCAGAGCCTTCAGTTATCAGGCGCCTCTCCTGTGGAACCAGCTCCCAGTTTGGGTTCGGGAGGCGGACACCCTCTCTATTTTTAAGACCAGGCTTAAAACCTTCATTTTCGACAAAGCTTATAGTTAGGGCTGACTGGGTGACCCTGACGGGGTGGGCTGGTGTTTTCATTTGCACAACTGACTTCCCCTCTTGACGTCCCTTTAGTTTGCCCCTAGTTATGCTGCTATAGGCCTAGACTGCTGGGGAACCTCTCTTGATGCACTGAGCCCTTCTCTAACTACCTATGTATTTACTACATATACCATTATTGCATTACATTCACTCTGTTTCTTTCTGTGTCCTTTCTCCGAGTGTCCCTGGTCCCAGAGCTGGATGCTGGATGCTTCAGATGTGTGGCTGTGTTTTATGGTCCTTGTGTCCCACCCCCCCACCTCTCTATCTCTACCCC
>NW_026559577.1:0-3001 GCF_022539595.1 Amphiprion ocellaris | reverse complement strand
TCTGTTATTATTTCATTATTTCATTATTGTAAAATAAAGTTTGAGGCATAAAGACTCATTTAGTTATTTTAATCTTGAAATCTTTGATGTAGCAGAACTAAACTTCCATTTTCCTTCTTGTACTTCTGATACTAGAACTAAACGTGTCTTCAACATGGATCATCAGGTTTTAATGAATCAGCAGCAACATCACAACAACAAATGAGACAATTTTCAACAAATTAATGAAACTGATGTCATTTAAAACTATCAGTCTCTTTTAGTGTCAAATTAAAGCTGATTACTAACAACTAGAATATTAACGTTACTGTTTTAATCACATTTAAGTTTCCTGAACGTTACATTAACGTCAAGCAGCCACAGTTTTATGAGTTTAATGAACCACATTACAGGAACACAACACACTTCAGCTGCTGACAGGAAACAACAGAAACATCGTTAGCTTGATGCTACATTTAGCTGCTAATCAGGACTGCTCAGCTAGCTCGGTTAGCATCGCTAACATTAAAACTAATATTTACTGGATGCTAACTATCTTCTCTGGTCAACACACACAGAAATAAACTCCACCAACATCTGGAGTGCATGGCACACATTATATCTGACACTAAAGCTGCATATAAAGTGCATTAAAAGCGGCACCGATACGAAAATAAACATTAACTTACCGAACTATCAGAGTCCTTTCAGTGTCTGCTGGTACAATCAGCCGAAGGCAGAAAACTGGTTAAAACAAGCCAACGGGCAGGAAAACTGTCTGTGGAAAATGTTCTGCTGCTCCACCGATAAATAAACCAACAGTTATTATATCAGAATTAATCCAAACGAGGAGAGCAGAGTCTCTGCTGCCTCCTCCATAGGACCTGTCAATCATTCCAGACCAGACTGTCAATCAAGTAGTCCCGCCCCCTGGCTTCGTAAAACTTTAACGCTCTATAAAAAATTTAATATTGATTTATTTTAAGATCGACCACCTGATCTCTCATTTTGACCATGAAAACTAACAAACAAAATTATATCCAGTCTATGCACCGTACTCTGTTTGGCTCCACACTTGCTGATGACCACTTCCGGTCTCAGAAAATGAAAAAACGGAGCTTTTTTTTTTTTTTGTGAAAGATGATTTTTCATGAAAACTGTCCCTACATTTGACCGCCCACGGGCTGCAGTCATTCTCTGAATTCCGTATTTTCCAGCCATTTTTTGCTGGAATCTGCATTTCCCAGTTCTCCTCCACCTGGTCCAGCCTGCCGGTACCCGACCAGCCGGAACAATTATCACGATGCTTCGGCATGTTTACACAGATGCACATATGACGAATTGCAGTCTAGAATTATATTATCAAATATTTTCTTGAAAACTTCAGAAAGAATTTCTAATGCCACGGAGAATCAAATGTAATGATTTTTGATGCCATTTACGGCCTTAATGTTCGTAAAATCAACTTAATGCTTTTTAATGCCCTGCAGAAACCCTGTTACAGGAGCTTTGAGAAGTTCTAAAGTCTCCAGAAGTCCCGTGTTACATCCAAAAGCTCAAGAAACATCAAGAAAACTGCTGGAAAAACTGTAAAAGTGTAGATTCAGAGCTTTTTAAAACATTCCCCAGGAGTCCTTTGTGTTTTCTGTTTTTGATAAAAGAGAAAGTTTAACATGAAGCGACCACTACCCATCCCTGGTGTCGTTACCGGATAAAACTGAGATCTTCCTACATCTAGTTGGTATTTTGGAGACGACGCCTGACTTTGCTTTCTGTCTGAACATGTTGTCAGTTTTCCAGATGTTAGATCGCCCTCCAGTTAGAGTGAAAGCCGGTTAGTTTGTCCTGTTTGCAGATTTAATGTTAGAGCAACATCTCCTCTAGTGGCAGAAAAATATTCATAGATGTAAAAACTGCTGCTCATTTGTAATAAAGTTGTTTTTTTTTAAGAACCGAGACGTTTCTGGCAGAAGGAAATGACGACACGGTAACGTTTGTATTTGTAACAGCCCTCCGCTTTATTGAAATACATCGGAGTCGGGTTAATATAGTGAGTTCTCCACGTAAGTGTGGCAGCCAGTTCCATACATTATTTTTTGTTTTGACCTTACACCTTAAATATTTTTTTTTTGTGCAAAAAAGAATCTACATCACCTGTAGTGGGTTATCCTCAGTAAAACGCCCAAACCGTTCAAAAAAAGGAGCAAGAAAAACAACCGGGGAAAAAAACAACAACAAATGATTACATCTATAACATGCAAAACTGTACAAATTATTACAAAGCAATCCTAGAAAACAAGTGTAATATGATATGAAAGAGCAAAATAATATCGAAGGTACTGTAGATAAGACCTCACTGAAATGCAAAGGCATTTGAATCTTTTTAGTTTTCTAAATGTGGCACCTCAGCCGGACCACCGGACGCCCTTCACCCCTCAAACTCCTCGTCTGTCTCCAAAAAACACTCATCTAAATGAAAAGAGTTCATTGGTTCTGACATTTCCTGAGTTTCCTTCTCCTCTAAACATCTGGGAGCAGTTTTTTTTTCTTTTCTTTTCTGTACATCGGCCGATAATAAAACGCCACCAGGCTGAGACGGTCTCCTCTCCCCTCCCCACAGTGAATACATTCTACAGATAAACTCCAGCAGGAACTAAAGGAGAGCTTAAAACATGTTCTAAGATGTCTGGAATAACCTTCTCTCTTCATATAAAACACAAAACAAAAAAACACTTGGAACGGGTTGTTTAGAGCTACTCTGTAGTGTTTCAAACGGGCAGGAATGACGAGCAAAGTACTTTTTGTTTCCCTTTCTGACGAGACAAATGGAATAAAACAGACCCGGCTGTTCCTCAAAAGGCTCCGAGGACTAAAAACCGTCTGCAGCGTTGCCACCAGAGTCCAGAAAACACCACACCAGAACCACCTCGCTAGATTTTCTAATTCTGCGATTCCTCGGTTGAAATGCCGTCAAAGGAAACCAAAGCAGCTGAACGGAGGTAACAGGTTTTTGGCTGTGAAC
>NW_026559576.1:0-5001 GCF_022539595.1 Amphiprion ocellaris | reverse complement strand
TTCATGGGATTTACCTGAAGCAGCAGCACATGAGCCTGCAGTGGCACAAGGTGTAGAGGAGGAGGACAGAGATGTACAGGATGCATTGATGCACTACGTGTCATGCAAAGTTATTCTTCCTCGCTATACTTCTGTTTTTCTGTCCCCGGGCCGCTATTGTTTTCTTTAATGAAATTCTGACAATAAACTTTTGTACCTTTTGCAGATGTGTCTGTGCTATTGTTTTATTTGTGAAGGTTAGCAAGATTACTTGACAAATTAAACACCAAAACATTAAAACGGCTGTTTTAAGAATATTCCAGTTTGATAAATCAGTATTGCTTTGGTGTAATTCAGTCAACGGAATTATGAACCATAAAGGAGTTTGTGTTAAAACATGTTAAATCCCATTAGACATAAATGTATTATTAGGGAATACAGAATTGTTTGGTTCAGATTGTTGACTCTTTTCCTACCAGTGCCTTAACAGACAAAATGAGAAGTTATGATGCAATCACATAAGTCACAAAATAGTTTATTAGTCAGCAGCAAAATCAAAACTATTTACAATGTGCAAAGTACAAACTGTGGTGGGCCTCTCCTACAGTGGAGGGCTAAAAGTAAAACTATATACAACTAAATCTCAAGTCTCTGGGAGGTGGACTCGCTGGCTGCCCACTGCCTGCACCAGTTGCCCCAGTACACCCAGCACTACCTGCCCCAGCTGCCCCAGCACAGCCAGGAATGACTGGTTGAAGGCAGCATTCTGGGCCATCTCCTCCCGCTGCAAGGCCGCTTCATTCACTCTTGCCTCGCTGAGGAGCAACCAGATGTTCTCATCATGCTGGGCATGGTTCCGCTCCTTCTCAGCCTGCATCTCCACAAGGACGCTTGGAAGGTCCAATTTTCTGTTGCACCTTTTCCTCTTGCCTAGACCAAAGACAGAAAAGTGATCAGAATCGGCTTTAGTAAGTACACAACATGCAAGGGATTTGGTTTCAGCTGTTGGTGTCACACTAGGGATATGGAAGAGGGTAATAAAAAATACAGAAACTATAAAAAGAGGAACAGGAAGAAAAATGAAAGAGCAAAATTAAATAAAACAATATATACAGAAATTTACAGCTAGCCTTGAATAATCACATTACAAGGCCAGATCTACAAATGTAAACACTGCAACACAACTCAGACATGACTGCATGTTCAGTCATGTCTGAGCTGGCATCGGGATTGGACTGTACTTTGGTCTGTTCCAATCCAGCTTCAGCTCCAGAGACGGCAGGCGGGACGAGTCAACGGAGGCCGGATGGACGAAGGCATGCAGCTGAGTACAATCCAGAAAACAACAGAGGAGGAGTGAAGCGGCCCAGAGCCAGAACAAACAGAGTATGTCTCTTAGAAAACATCATAGTATAGCCTTTGGGATGAAAAAACGCCATCATATACATCATATATTGTACAAATAACAAGTCAAAGGAAAGAGACATACATTGTAGAATTGTAGTAATTCTGGGCTGACTGGTTTACTGATTATCAGTATTTTGTTTTTTACCGATTTACGGTAATAAATCAATTTTAAAAAGGCGCTACTTTGGCTCTGAACCTTGATCTACCTGTGGTCGCTCTGTCTTCTGGAGTGATTTGATTGGTTATACGTCATGAATAAAACTCCTGTAACTTAACATCTGTAAACAAAACAAAAACGTATCAACAAAGTTTTCTGTTAAAGTTTGTGTTCTTGTAAGTTTAACTCCAAGATTATAAATACTTTCATTTACTACAAATGAATATCCAAATGAATACACTCTAAATGTTTCACTAATAATCATTATCAGCCTTAAAACCCACAAAACACCCCTCTATACTCAACCACACTTAGTACAGTCCGGTTCCCCCTTCTATAAATCTGCTTGGAATCTTCCACTTCCTGTTTGTCAAAGTGGCCTTCTACCTGGACAGGTTTTGTTGGAGCTCATGCAACAAACATTTTGGGTAACTGCACTTTAATATGGATGGATGACACTGAATTAGAGTCTGTTTTCATGAGACTGAGTTAAGATGTGTAGCTCTGTCATTAAATAGGAAATTATTTCTCAGAATTTACAGAGAAAAGTCTGAAATGTTTGCTAGGTTAGCGTCCCACATGTTCTTTGGCTCAGCTAAAGCTAACTCTCTCCAACTTCTGGATCTCTTGATTTGCTTGTTGTTAAAATATCTTGCTATAGGTGCTGAAGCTCAGAAAGTCTGAGATGTTTGTTCAAAATAAGCTCATTCTCATGTCTTATCTGAACTGTCCTCTTTTGTTTTAACTTTCCCTAAACTTAGGGGTTAATGACAGAGCAGCACATCCAGACTCAGTCTCATTTATGTAGAGATTAAACTTCAGTGTCATTCATTGATGTTAAAGTGCAGTTTTTCAAATGTTTGTTGCACATGCTCCCGACCAAACCAGTCCAGGTGGGAGACGATGTGAAGAGAAAGCTCCAGAGGATGAATATCACACATTTACGTTGGAAATAAATGTCCTTTAATTTGACATTGTCATGCAAATGATGTTCAAATCTTTGTTGAGTGTTTTGTTGATGTTGGTTTCTAAATGTTTTTTGACACTCGGCCCCAAAGATTAAAACCTTTTACGGCTCACAAGCTGCAACAATTCACACATTATCAACTATCTTTCTGGCTAAACTAAGATTAAAAAGTGAAAAACTGTCTGATTCCTGCATCATGAATGTAAATCTTTTTGGTTTTTATGACAGTAAACTGAATATATTTGGGTTTGACATTTTATAAACCAAAAGAAGAAATGAATTATTGGAGAAAACAATCAACAGATTAATGGACAAAGAAAATGTGTTTTCAGACATATATGGCTGAATTACTCCAACATTACAAGATATATACAATTTTAATTCAATTTTATTTATATAACGCCAATTACAGGTCAAATTGTCTCAAGACACTTTATTTTTATATTTTTTGTCATATCTAAAATATGACAAAGTAAGAAATTAAAATTTCTTGACTAATCCAATTTATTATTTGGTTTTTAAGAGACTAATGGGCAACTAAAATAACTTTCTAAACTAAAACTAATAAACATGAGGTCAAATAGAAGGAAGAGTTTTAAATACTGCAGTCCCACGACGACAAGAATAAAGTTTGTCAACAAAAAGTAAATCTGCTGGTGGATTCCATTAAAGTCCTAATAAATGATAATAAAGTGTGATACTAAAGGTTTGTGGTGCTAAAAATCTCAAAGTAAAGATATCAAGTTGAACATCTGGATGGAGGTTGATAAAAGTTGACCTCCCTTCATTTCTCTGGACCTGACTCCATGGATTTTATGGATGGTGGTTAAAGACCTGCTCTTCTAGTTGTCTTCCTTCTAGTCGCTGTAAAAAGTCAGTCCATCCTGGCCGACTTCAGCACCTCTTCATGACAACTTGTTCTGCCTCCGACCTGGTGGAAACTCCAGAAACTCAGGAAAACCTGTCGAGACTCGAAGAACTCGTGGAGACTCGAAGAACTCGTCGGGCGGGGGAAGGTGTGGTGGGTGGTGGGGGGAGGTGGGGGAGTAGAGGGGGGAAGGCCGCCACCCCACCTCCCCGCCTACTCTCCGCCCCGGCTCCACCCAGACTCCGCCTTGGCTCCACCCATGTGGTCACTTCAGGAATTATGATGTCAAAGGGACGACGAAATTATTTCTTTTTACCTTATCTGTAGCTCAGTGAGTTAAGGATTTGCCTATGGAGCTGCAGGTTGCTGGTTCAAGACCAGACGCTTCTTAAGTTTTCTCAAAATTCTGACAAAGACAAAGAAAGAAAAAGGCCGGTGGTGGGTCTTGAACCTGCAACCCTCCACTCTTTAGTCTCTCCTCTTATCCCCCTGAGCTACTCGCTTAGATACTAAATATTCTTTTTTTTGCGCATTTATCATCTATTTTTTGTCATTTTCGAGTTTTTTTTTAACTCGAGTCTCGACTCGACCGTTTTTCTCAGGAGGTTAGACTTCAGCCTTTGAGCTGGAGGGTGGAACCCTCAGTTCCAAGACTTTCCAAAGCCTCCACACCTCCCGAGTCCTCAGGACCTGAGCTTTCACACAGTCTGAGGGCTGAAATTTTCTAAGTCCCACAGTATTTCTCTGTTAGATTTAACTTTCAGACAGTCCAAGGGCTGATATCTTCTAAGTTCCTGAGTAGTTCTCTGTTAGTTTGAACCTTCAGACAGTCTGAGGGCTGAAAACCTAAAACTTCTTGAGTAGTTCTCTGTTAGTTTGAAACTTTAGACAGTCTGAGGAATGAAATCTTAAAAGTTTCTCAGTACTTCTCTGTTAGTTTGAACTTTCTGGTTAACAGAAGCCTTAAAACTTGTGACCATGAGTCTTGATTTCACATTTAGACCATCCATCTGAGTTCTTCTCAGACCTTCACCTGTGAGTTTTTTAGAAATCCTCAACAAACTTTGATTCTCTTCACTGAACAGTAAAGTTTGTGGAGATCAGAAGGTAACATTAGTTTGATCAATGCCTTCAACTACTAGTAGACTTTATCTGGAAAGCAGTTTTCTTAAATGAGTTCTTAGTAAATCTGTCCACAATCAAACCAAGAACATAGAAAGAGGAAATGTTCAAAGAAACAACTTGATGTTTTCATTTCAGACTAGAAAACACTTGAAGACCTTTAACTGTTTTTGCTCTTTTTGATTGTTTTATTGTCTCTTCTGTTTAATTTGATCTTCTAAAGTCTAACTGGTGTCTTTTCAAATGTTTTGTCTTTAGTTTGATTCTTCTTAAACGTTTAGTTTTGCTTGTTTCTCACCTTTTATTCTTTTCTAATGTCTGATTTGATTTCCAAATGTTTTGTCTTTTTAATGTTTAATTGTTTTTTCAAATGTTTATTCGGCTTGTTTGAAAAATTTCCTTTTCTTTCCCAATGTTTAATTTTTCGTTTAAATCTTTAAGGTTTTTCTTTTTAAATGTTTTACCACCTTTTAATGTTTAATTTTCTTTTTAAATGCTTCA
>NW_026559575.1:0-5001 GCF_022539595.1 Amphiprion ocellaris | reverse complement strand
CTAGTGCCAGATGATTCATCATGAATTCAGCAGCTACAGACTGAAATGAAGCTCATGGCGATGCCGTTATTGAAATTCCTGTTCCGAGATCAAATGTTCAGAGCTGCAGCCTTGAATGCAGCTGTCTGCTGTCTGATAGTTTTTTCTCATTGTAGTCTTCAATAAAGTCTTTTTTCCTCATGTCAGGATGTGGGTGAGACTCTTCTCAGTCTCTGCAGACGTCCCTCATGTGCGATCTCCAGAGAAGAAACAGAAAAAACTGGTCACTGCTTCAGCATCACAAACACTCTCCAGCATTGAGAGTGTTTTTAGGAATTCCATTCATTGTGTTGTGAACTTTGAAGGAGCAGAAACTTTTACAGCTGCCAAAGATATTGAGCTCCAAGTCTGGATGTTTTAGGAAATCAAGTTCATCAAATGAAACACTTGATTATTGCTGATAACTGATCATTAAATTAGTGGAAGAAATCCCAACATAAAAACCTGTAAACTCTCAGGCAGCTTTTGTTAAAGTTTGTCTATAATTCTATCATCATGTTCTGGAACCAGGACTCTGCAGAAGTTCCTTCAATCAGATACTTGTGTTGTTTCTATTTAAGGCCTCAGAGTTTGAACGTACAGCAGAGGATTAGGAAAGGAATGATTTTAATATTTAAATCAGGTCCAGTAAATGTTTGGAGTAAAAATGATTAAAATTTTGATTAGATCAGATTTGTGTCAAATAATATTGTTAGTCTCACTTAAATATATCCAAATGAGGTCAGCGTATTTATTTTATAGAATATTTGATTTCTTAATCTCAATACTGTAGGGTCTGACCCTAAATATTACAATATTGATGTAAATTTAAATAATATTTTAGTGCAGAGTCATAAACTTTAATCAGCTAAACTTACATAATAAATATCACTGCACGATCTTAACCTAAACATTCATATTATTGAGGTTAATTTACATAAATCCTGATATTTCTAGAGTCTTAATTGGAATATTTCTAACATTAATCTTTTTGTATTGTGTGATGATAAACAACAATAACCCGACTTTCAGATAATATTTATTGTCTGTGATTGAGACTAAATTCCTCCACATTCTGGAACTGGATTGAATTTCCCAAAATCAAACAATGGACAGAATTTAACACTCATGTATCCATGGCAACGCTAAAGTTTCTGCTTCTTACCAAAGTTCACAACACAAGTAAAGATTTTAATGTAAAACTTCAGGGATGACTGCTGACCATAAGTATTCTGATCAATACTTCATGATCAATATCAGGACAGATGTTACAATTCCAGCTGTTCCATTAGACTGCAGTTATTCACAGAGAAAGTAAAACATCACATTCCTCATAAAAACTAGATGGGATTTTATTAAATAAGTGTTGGTGAATAAACAGCGTAAAAAGTGTAAAGCAGCTCCATTAAATCAGGAGATGTGAGACTTCCACAGCATGGATCACCATCTGCTGTGTTGATTCATAGCTGAATGTCACAATGAACTGAGATAGAAAAGCTGCTTTGAGCTGCAACATTACAGTCTGACAATCCAACACCATCACAGTTTTCATCTGGTTGTTTTGCTCCAACATGCTGTGAAGTTCAGTTTTTTACCTGAATCAATACAGAGATTCTATTTCCAACCAAGACTGGAATAAAAATTAGAATGTTATGAAGTTATTAATGCAACTAAATCCTTTCAGATGGAAGGATTTTACTTCTAAGTTCTAATTCAAGTTTCAGTTGGAGCTTCATTGCATCCACAAAGAAAAAGCAGTGAAACCTCATAGCAACATTTAATAAACCTACAGCTTCCCTGGTTGGCTCATTGGTGGAGTTTGTTACTGAGCATCTGAACCTTAAATCCAGTGAGACGACCATCTTCAGTCGAGGCAGTCAGAGAACTTCAAGACCTTCCATCAGCTGGACCAGATGTGGCATCATCTCCCTCTGAACATCTGGATGACAGGAGAAAAGGACAGAAATCAAACACAGATCACACAAATACAATTTATTCACTTTCATCATTTTAGAAAAGTAGCATGAACTTTATTAAAAACTTGACAACATCAGTAATGAAAGTAAATGTTTTTATCTCATGTTGAAGCTAAATTTAAAGTCAATTTTAATGACAGTTTATCCTGAGAGGAGTGAGAATGGAGCCTTTTCTTTCTTTTTTAGAATATTCCCTCAAAATATTCTGTTTATTATTGGCTTTAGAAGCATTATTCTCTTTACTTATTTATTTTTTAAGATACCTCAGGACTGATGCACTTTGCTGGTTTGCAGATAATTTTATGTACAATGACAATAAAGATCTTCTATTATAACATATTTTGCTAAAACAAGAACTGAAACCTTCTCAACCATCTCTCAGTCTGCAAAATTCCAACTGAAACAAAGAATTATCTGATGTAGTTATTATTATAATCTTTACTGAACCAGTCCTGGAATTAATAAAAATCTGTATATGGATATGATTTTCTCTGATGGGACCACTAAAACTGCATCCAATAAAGTAAGTCTCTTCTGCACTGCACACATTCTACACTTTTGTATAACTCTGGATGTCAGAGTAAAGGCAGACAGATCCACCAATAGCCACAACATTCTGACCACTGACAGCTGAAGAGAACAACATCCATCATCTTGTTCTAATGCAACGTTCTGCTGGGAAACCTTGACGTTCATGTGGATGTTTGACATGTACCACCACCTAAACACTGCAGGACAAACAACCCCCTTGTCTCCATGGCAACAGCAGTCCTTGATGCCAGCTGCCACCCTCAGCAGGACAAATATAAAACTACTCAGGAGTGGTCCGAGGAACACGACAGAGCTAAGCTGTTCACCTGGGTTCTACACTCCCCACATCCACATCTGATGGAGCATCTGTGGGATGGTCCAGGATCAGCCTGGTCTAGGTAGGACCCACCCTGCAACCCACAGGATCCACAGAATCCCCAGAGGTTCTGATGAACCACTGGGTCAGAGGAGTTTTAGCAGCATAAAGGGACCAACACAGTATTAGTCAGGGTGGTCAGAATGTTATACTGTTATATTGTCATGCTGATTATATGATCAGTAACTGTTACCATCAATTATAACGTCCACATTGATCAGGAAAAAAAAACAAACTATCAGTTCATTCAGAAACTGTGGGGTTAAACCTAAAAACACAGACCTCAACAGCAGTTTGTTTCTAAGCAGAACACCAGCCGGTTTTCACTAAAGAAGCTTCCAGAGCAACAATTAAATGACAGTTTTGTTCTCATTAAGTTCACAGAGTCAGAATCAGCCAAAATAATGTTTACACACATCAGGAAAAGAAAAACTTTTATAAATATTTCATTTGTATAGAGTACTTCTATACATATAGATTCCTCTTTCTAAGTTTGATCAAATCACAATAACTCTGTGTCCTGTTGTACGATGTTTTCCCCAACAGATGGCGCTACCCTCATGAATGGAGCATCAACAAATGACGTCTACAACACAACAGAAATGTCTGGAAGCCAGTGGCACCACTTTGAGCACCTCTTGTAATTGTAGAGGCCAAAGATAACTTTTATTGATCTCATGATGTCTGAATGAATTTGGTATTGAAATATTTATGCAAGTTTTTCTTTTCCTGATGTGTGTAAACATTATTTTGGCTGACTCTGTATAATGGGTTTCTGACAGGTCACCAGGCAACATCTTTTTATAATAATGACAAACATACCTGCATTCTACAGGAGTGATTTTCCTCATGTGCAGGTAAAGATGTGTGAGGAGCTTAGAGATGACAGGAGCAGGAGTCATCCTCACTAATTCAGCTTCCACCTAGAAACAGAAAGACCACAAACAAACACACTGATATACTCTCAAACGTTCAACCTCACAGCCTCAAAATATCTGTTTAGGAAGTGTTGTGTTTCTAAATTCTGCTGAAAGCATTGACAGACATTCTCTTACAAGGTTGTGTAAAAAGCAGCCTGTCCTCTGAGCTACTGAGAAATCTTCCTGAACAAAGTTTCTACGTGTAAATCAGCTCAACAGAAACTAAAGCCTCAGTCAGAGATAACAGGTATCACAAATTATAAACAATTTTCTTTGTTAACTCAGACTTTCTGCTTCAACCTCACATAAAAAGGGGAGTTTAACTCAACAGGTGACTGAAAATGAACGGCTTGTGCAGTTCTAGATCCAAAAGTAGGATGTTTCAACTCATGTTTTACTACAAATACATGCAATAATAAATAAATACAATAGTTGGTTGTTAGTTTAATTCACTATTAATGTCACTTTATATACTGGATTGAACTTGAGCAGTGAAAGAGAGAAGGAATTTAATGAAATTATGGAGATTCAGAGAGGTAATGTTGCGCAGTTAAGTTCAGCATGGTTTAATTCAAAGCAGCTGAATGTTAAACTTCAGTGCAGCTGAACGGGTTTCAGTTAACCTTAAAGTAAAATAACTTTTTTAAAAGCTAAAATACACAGCAGAGAAATACAGGTTGAGAAGTTCCTTCTAATAATGACGACAGCTGTGGCAGCAACTAACACAGGTGTTCAGCAGTAAGTTAGCCACCTGTGTTGATTAGCCCGCTAGCTAACTTAGCCGCTTAGCTAGCTAACTTAGCCACTTAGCTAGCTAACGCGTCCGGACCAACTGCTCAAACACGACAAAACACAACTCTTCACAAGTCGCTGACTTAACGTTCAACAAAACAACGCTACTGGTTAGAAGTATTTATCTTCTTACCGTGTTTTACTCCAAAAACAAGGTCAACAGCAGCCAGAGATGCTACCTAGTGATGTTACGAGATGTGCGGGGGCTGTGAAGCGTGTGTCGGGTAATGGAGGGGGCGTGTCCACAAGGCTTGCTTCATTTAGGGGAGGAGCCAAAAATGATGACGTTCGAAGCCTGGCAAGCCGGTCGTACCACGTGACTGGTTTAGGAAGTGGTTCGCAGTTTGACATGCAATTCAAAATATAAGGAGCAGTGAAACGCAATGGA
>NW_026559574.1:0-5001 GCF_022539595.1 Amphiprion ocellaris | reverse complement strand
CCCTGACAATATCCATGTGGTTATATTCATTCACAGTCATAGCGCCACCTTGTGGTAGCAGGAAATTGACATTTTTCACACTTTGATGTACTATTCTTAGCACGTTGATCAGATTCACCTCAAATGTGGTAACATAAGCCTGAACACATTGATGATGATTCCCAAAGAAAATGGTGGCTCGTCGTCAAGGGGTGTGTCTGTGGCATTGCGGCGAATTTCGATTTCTCGCCATAAAAATTGAATTATTAATATCTCAGCTGGAAATGATCCAATCCGGACCAAACTTGATGTGATGGACACCAGTCCGGTTCTGAACACATCCATGTTCATAAATTTAGAAATACTCATAGCGCCACCTATTGGCAACAGGAAGAAATTGTCATTACATTTGCACGTGCCATTGCCTGATACTTTGTCATATGATTCTGAAAATTGGTCAGGTGAGTGACCACACATTGACGATGGCACAGTGTGAAGATTTTGACGATTCATAAAACGCTGTTGCCGTGGCAACGTATCGTTGCCGGAATAAACAAAGTACTTTTTGACAGGTTAAAAATGCTCAAATGCTCGCCAAAATTACCACACATATCTGGACCGGCAACCCATTTCATATTTTAGGGAAACTGCACATGTGTTTGGCAAAATGGCTCCATAGCGCCACCTGGAAAATTTCAAACATTTACTACGGCCAGTACGTGTCACCTAGAATTATGAAACTTGGTAGGCATATGTAACTCGTCAAGACACACCAAAATGTAATTGACAGCCATGCCCAAAACCCAACAGGAAGTCGGCCATTTTGAATTATATGTCATACGTTTTGACGATTTTGCGTCATTTTTGTACATTTTCAAAAGCTATAAACTCACATAGGGTAACACCGAGAGAGCTGAAATTCGGCCAGGATGTAGTCCAGGCATGGGTGATCAAAAGTTATCAAAATGCTCACCTGAAGTCTGAGGGCGTGGCCATGGCGGCCTCGTGAATTTTGATGCTTCGCCATGAAACATCAACTGCTGTGTAACTGCCCTAAACATGCTCCAATCTGCCTCAAACTTTACAGGTGTGATCAGAGTCCAGTCCTGATCACATCCATAGGCCGACATAAACTCTCGGTCGCAGCGCCACCTGGTGGTTGGAAGGAAATGCTCTCTAACTAGCCTGGACATGGTCCGATCTGCCTGAAATTTTACGTGTGATCAGAGTCTGACCCTGATCACATCCATAGGCCAATATACACTCTCGGTCGCAGCGCCACCTGGTGGATGGACAGGAAAAGCTCTAGAAGTAGCCTGAATATGCTCCAATCTGCCTGAAATTTTGCACGTGTGATCAGAGTCCAGCCCTCATCGCATCCATAGGCCGACATGCACTCTCGGTCGCAGCGCCACCTGGTGGATGTGCGTGGATTCGCCGACCGGCAAGGATGCGAGGACCCGTCCAACGCTGCTTGCAGCTTTAGTTTACTTTTTGATCGCAACAACTTGTCAAGATATGGAAATGATTTTAATTTGATATTCATTTCCACGTGTAGTAATCCTGACACCACAGCATACAAACTAAACAGGAACTATTAAGGAAGAAGTTTCGGTTATCTCCCTGCCTTGTAAATGGAGAAAATTTATTTTTAAAAAATGCATAAAAGTTTTCTTGGTGCATGAACTGAGGCTGCTGACTGACCTTATATTGCACAATGTTCAATGTCTTTAAATATTTTCACAGTAAGGATTCATCTGTCGATCTATCTATACCTGAAACCTGATCCTCTTTATATAGTCTTCTACATGTTTGTTGTTTTTTTTTTTTTTAAGAATAAAGTCATCTGTATATAATGCTATGGGCAATTTTTGCACCGTTTTTTTTCTTATTTATTCTTGCACTGCCTTTATACTCTTATACTTTCTCCTTTCCTAAGGAAGAAGTTTCGGTTATTTCCCCAGTTATGTTTGAAATGTAACATTACTTCTTCAGCTCAGTGCATCAGTGATCATATTGGTTTAGTGGTTGGAAGTCAATAAAACATTAGCGTCAGTCAAATTGAATGCGTCAGTGGATGGAAGTGGTGGTTGCCTTGTGCTGCTCTTCACTTGACTGCAGCTCCATGGCTCCATCTGCTGGACGGACAGAAGTGCAGCAGCTGATGGCAGCTTCTTTGACCTCACGCTGCTGTCAGACCCACAGATTAGGGTTTATTTCAGATATATATAATAGAAAATAGTAATTAAAAAATAAGCTGATGTTGTATTTTTGCAGCAGTGAGTTTTACAGGGTTAAGAGCAACCAGTCAAAGGTTATTACTGAGGATTTTAAACAAAAACATTCAGGCAAACAGTTAATCATAGGGTGCCTGACATGTTTGTTTTTTTTCCGGGTCGATACAGATTTTTTTTGTAATCAAGGAGATCAGTAACCAAGATTTGGAATCACTACACATTTGCAGAAAAAATAAAGTTTTTGAACAGCACATAAAGTTAAGTTAAAATTAAAATAATCACGAGTTGCAGCCTTTGCTTATTTATGTTTTACATGCTGAAGTTGTCCTTCAGTGTTTCACTGATCAGATTGTGCTGTCGGCAGGAACAAGATCAGAGGGAGGCAGCTGCAGCAGACCCAAAGTAGTTTCACATTCATTTATCTGATCAGATTTCAGGGGGCTTTTTTTTTTTTTTTTTTTAAGAAATGGGACCAATAATTGAAAACATGCTAAATATCAGATGGGATCATTGGTGTCACAGGACATCTGCAGACACAGGTCAAAGATTACAAGGAGTTTATTTAACGAATGAAACTAAAACCAACACAGAAAGGATAACTAAACCAAGGTGAAAACAAAAAGGGGAAACCAGACTAATTGTAGGAGAAAGGTTCTGGTTTCAAAGTCTGTGGTCTGGCAGAGAGCGGAAGAATGAAGAACCGGGCCTTCGTGGATTAAGGTGATTGAGAACAGGTGAATCAACCCCCACACCTGTGAGAGAGATGGATGGATGGATGGATGGATGGATGGATAGATGGATGGATGGATGGATGGATGGATGGATGGATGGATGGATGGATGGATGGATGGATGGATAGATAGGTAGGGAGGTAGATGGACCATAGATAGATGGATGGATAGGTAGATCCTGCAGTGGGGAAATTTTCAGTGTGGCAGTAGCAGATAGGAAAAAAAGTTAAAAAAAAAAAAAAGAAAAGCAGCACTCAGTGCACAGATATAAATAGATGCTTTCTCCTTCAAGAAGAAATAGAAATGCTTGTAAAAAAAAAAAAACACCCCTGTGAAATTGCACATATTGACTTATTTACATTTTATTGCAGTTACTTCATGGGTGATCTGAACTACTGGGAGCAGGCTTGATTGAACACAGTCTGACTGCTGCAGGAAGGAAGGACCTCCTTCAAACATCGTGGGTGAAGCAGTCTGTCCCTGAAGGAGCTGCCGGTGATGGTCCTGTTTCCTGCAGGGGGTGGGAGATGTCCTCCATGATAGACAACAGCTTTGTCATCATCCTCCTGTCTACCACCAGCCCAGGACAGAGCTTGCTTTCTTAACCAGTTTCTTTAGTCTCTTCCTGTCTGCAGCCGTGATGCTGCTGCTCCAGCAGACCAGTCCATACAGGATGGCTGATACCACCACACAACCATAAAAGGTCCTCAGAATTGCTCCCTGCACCCCGAAGGACCTCAGTTTCCTGAGCAGGTGAAGTCTGTTCTGACCTTTCTTACACCGTGCGTTGGTGTTCTATCTCTAGACATGTTTGAATGTCTTTATCAATAAATGCTCAAACACATGTTGAGTGTCAGCTCAGCTCTTTGTTCCATACATGTAAATGTTCCTATGTGATTGGTGTCTTGCAGTCAGAGTGTAAAGAATTGAAGCTGTCAGAGGCTTTCTGTGGTGAAGAGGCTGCAGGACATCAGCTGCTCCAACAGGTGAAGCCTTTGTTCTTTGGCTCCAACCAGAAGCAGCAATAAATCAGCATGAGCTGCAGCTTATCCACCTCATAGAGTGTATAATAAAGGAACCAAGAGGTTTTAGTTGATAGCTGTCGCTAGCAGTGTGTTGTTCAGGTTGTGAGGAGAAGTAAAAAGCTTACAGCACCTGGTATTCCCAGGTAGTCTCCCATCCAAATACTAACCAGGCCCAACCCTGCTTAGCTTTGCAGATCAGATGAGATTGGGTGTATTCAGTGTCAGAAACAAACCTGACATGAGTCAGATCTCCACTCACACCTTTTATTTGTCGTTTGGTTGCGCCAGTACTAATTGATAGCATCATTTAAGCAAAGTTAGAGCAACATCTTGTAGGACAGGTGGTGTAGAGGTAAGTTTTTTGCCTCCCCGGTACCTTAGTACCTTTATTATCTTCACTTCCTTAATACTTTTGTGTACCATCATTTACGAAAACTAACAGCTACACCCAGTAGGAAGGATAGTGCAGTGGTAAGTTATCTGCCTCTCATCCAGGAGGTCCTTGGTTGGAATCCAGCTCAAGGCTCTTTTTACACTTTGGCTGCATGACAACCTCTTGCAACCATCATTACAACAAACTCCACCAGGGACCTTGTGTGACAGATAGCTCACACAGAGGGTTGGGTGTCTGTCATGTGGATGGTCACGGTTCGAATCTCCGCTGGGAACCTTGTGGAAAGGTTGTGGTCTGTGGTGTGGAGTGTCACTGGACTGGAGTCGGGAAAAAGGAAAACCAGGAGATTTACCCATAAGCAAGGCACGAAGGCACGAAGGCACGAAGGCACGAAGGCACGAAGGCACGAAGGCACGAAGGCACGAAGGCACGAAGGCACGAAGGCACGAAGGCACGAAGGCACGAAGGCACGAAGGCACGAAGGCACGAAGGCACGAAGGCACGAAGGCACGAAGGCACGAAGGCACGAAGGCACGAAGGCACGAAGCACGAAGGCACGAAGGCACGAAGGCACGAAGGCACGAAGGCACGAAGGCACGAAGGCACGAAGGCACGAAGGCACGAAGGCACGAAGG
>NW_026559573.1:0-5001 GCF_022539595.1 Amphiprion ocellaris | reverse complement strand
ACCCACCACACCTTCCCCCGCCCGACGAGTTCTTCGAGTCTCCACGAGTTCTTCGAGTCTCCACAGGTTTTCCCGAGTTTCTGGAGTTTCCACGAGGTCGGAGGCAGAACAAGTTGTCATGAAGAGGTGTTGAAGTCGGCCAGGATGGACTGACTTTTTACAGCGACTAGAAGGAAGACCACTAGAAGAGCAGGTCTTTAACCACCATCCATAAAATCCATGGAGTCGCTCCAGAGAAATGAAGGGAGGTCAACTTTTATCAACCTCCATCCAGATGTTCAACTTGATATCTTTACTTGAGATTTTTAGCACCACAAACCTTTAGTATCACACTTTATTATCATTTATTAGGACTTTAATGGAATCCACCAGCAGATTTAGTTTTTGTTGACAAACTTTATTCTTGTCGTCGTGGGACTGCAGTATTTAAAACTCTTCCTTCTATTTGACCTCATGTTTATTAGTTTTAGTGGAGAAAGTTATTTTAGTTGTCGATTAGTCTCTTAAAAACCAAATAATAAATTGGATTAGTCAAGAGGTTTAAATTTCTTACTTTGTCATATTTTAAATATGACAAAAAATATAAAAATAAAGCGTCTTGAGACAATTTGACCTGTAATTGGCGTTATATAAATAAAATTGAATTAAAATTGTATGTATCTTGTAATGTTGGAGTAATTCAGCCATATATGTTGGAAAACACATTTTCTTTGTCCATTAATCTGTTGATTGTTTTCTCCACTAATTCATTTCTTGTTTTGGTTTATAAAATGTCAAACCCAAATATATTCAGTTTACTGTCATAAAAACCAAAAAGATTTACATTCATGATGCAGGAATCAGGCAGTTTTTCACTTTTTATCTTAGTTTAGTCAGAAAGATAGTTGATAATGTGTGAATTGTTGCAGCTTGTGAGCCGTAGAAGGTTTTAATCTTTGGGGCCGAGTGTCAGAAAACATTTAGAAACCAACATCAACAAAACACTCAACAAAGATTTGAACATCATTAAAGGGAAATCCAACTTTTGCATGACAATGTCTAATTAAAGGACATTTATTTCCAACGTAAATGTGTGATATTCATCCTCTGGAGCTTTCTCTTCACATCGTCTTCCACCTGGACTGGTTTGGTCGGGAGCATGTGCAACAAACATTTGAAAAACTGCACTTTAACATCAATGAATGACACTGAAGTTTAATCTCTACATAAATGAGACTGAGTCTGGATGTGCTGCTCTGTCATTAACTCCTAAGTTTAGGGAAAGTTCAAACAAAAGAGGACAGTTCAGATAAGACTTGAGAATGAGCTTATTTTGAACAAACATCTCAGACTTTCTGAGCTTCAGCACCTCTAGCAAGATATTTTAACAACAAGCAACTCAAGAGATCCAGAAGTTGGAGAGAGTTAGCTTTAGCTGAGCCAAAGAACATGTGGGACGCTAACCTAGCAAACATTTCAGACTTTTCTCTGTGAATTCTGAGAAATAATTTCCTATTTAATGACAGAGCTACACATCTTAACTCAGTCTCATTAAAACAGACTCTAATTCAGTGTCATCCATCCATATTAAAGTGCAGTTACCCAAAATGTTTGTTGCATGAGCTCCAACAAAACCTGTCCAGGTAGAAGGCCACTTTGACAAACAGGAAGTGGACGATTCCAAGCAGATTTATAGAAGGGGGAACCGGACTGTACTAAGTGTGGTCGAGTATAGAGGGGTGTTTTTGTGGGTTTTTAAGGCTGATAATGATTATTAGTGAGACATTTGGAGTAGATATTCATTTGCAGTAAATGAAAGTATTTAAAATCTTGGAGTTAAACTTAGAAGAACACAAACTCTAACAGAAAACTTTGTTGATACGTTTTTGTTTTGTTTACAGATGTTAAGTTAAAGGAGTTTTATTCGTGACGTATAACCAATCAAATCACTCCAGAAGACAGAGCGACCACAGGTAGATAAAGGTTCAGAGCCAAAGTAGCACCATTTTTAAATTGATTTATTACCGTAAATCAGTAAAAAATAAAATACTGATAATCAGTAAATCAGTCAGCCCACAATTACTACAATTCTACAATGTATGTCTCTTTCCTTTGACTTGTTATTTGTACAATATACGATGTATATGATGGCGTTTTTTCATACCAAAGGCTATACTATGATGTTTTCTAAGAGACATACGATGCTACTCTGTTTGTTCTGGCTCTGGGCTGCTGCACTCCTCCTCTGTTGTTTTCTGGATTGTACTCAGCTGCATGCCTTCGTCCACCCGGCCTCCGTTGACTCGTCCCGCCTGCCGTCTCTGGAGCTGAAGCTGGATTGGAACAGACCAAAGTACAGTCCAATCACGATGCCAGCTGCCTCTCAAAAGGCTCCTTCATCTGGCAGGTGGCAGGCACTTCTTCTGAGGGGAAGCTGAGCTGGTCCAGCAGAACTTTGGAGATGTGTTCCAGTGGTTGGTGGATGTGTGGGGAGATAGAGAGGGACCTTTGAATTGTTCACAAAGGAAAACAGGGAACCCATTGGTAGTTTTAGTTTAGGGTGCTACTGCGGTGTGTTTTTGGGTTTTAAGAGGTGAACAGGAAGAGGTTTTTTTTCGTATTGATTATCTTTTACTTTGTTCCTGGTTGGAATGCCCATCAATGTCAACTGTGAAGTTCACTTTTAGTTCTGTTATTTATTTTTATTTTACTAACACCCATTTGCTTTTAACCCCCTCACATGTTGTGTTGTTGTAAACTTATTCTTTCACATAAATTCTCGTCTAACCCTCTGGAAACCAGCGTTTGGACTGTTTTTCTGTTGCTCCTCACCTACTTCAGACAGCCGGGACATAACAACGTTTTGTGGACCAAAGGTTAAACTCTGACGTTTTTAGAGCGACATGCTATACAATGACGTTTTTTGAGCCACATGCTATACTATGACCTTTTTTTGGACGACATGCTATACTATGACGTTTTTTGGACGACATGCTATACTATGACGTTTTTCGAGCAACATGCTATACGATGACATTTTTTGGACCAAAGGCTATACTATGACAATTTTAGACTGATATGTTATACTATGATGTTTTTTGAGCGACATGCTATACTATGACATTTTTTGGACGAAAGGCTATACTACGATGTTTTTTGGGCGACATGCTATACTATGACATTTTTTGGACCAAGGGCTATACTATGACAATTTTAGAGCGACATACTATACTATGACATTTTTAGACCAAAACGTTTTTTGGATGACATGCTATGCTATGATGTTTTTTGGACATGCTATACTATTACGTTTTTTGAACGACATGCTATACTATGACGTTTTTTGGGCGACATGCTATACTATGACGTTTTTTGAGCGACATGCTATGCTATGATGTTTTTTGGGCGACAGGCTATACTATGACGTTTTTTGGACGACATGCTGTACTATGACGTTTTTTGAACGACCTGCTATTCTATGATGTTTTTTGAACGACATTCTATTCTATGACATTTTTAGAGCGACATGCTATACTATGATGTTTGTTGGGCGACACGCTATACTATAGGCTTTTTTAATTGACATATTACTGTGATGTTCTTTTTGATTTAGTTTTTTCGTTGTTTTTTAGCAACATATTACAAGAATTGAACAGTTTTAAAAATGACTACTTTTAGTTGTGCAATGAAATATTATTCTATGGCATTTTTTAGATGACGTACACTGACGTTTTCTTGAATTACATACTATTTTGAAAATACACTGCACTATGACATTTTTTGAACCACATATGATACATGACAATTTTAGGCAACATCCTATCATTTTGCGCTTTTTGAACCACATAATTATCTGTGTGGGTTTTTTTGCCGACATGCTATACTATGAACTACAGGCCATACTATGTTATTCTTGAGTAAAGCATACTATACTTTGACATTTTCTGAACTACATCCTATACTATGGCGTTATACACAGAGTGCTTTGGTTACATGTTGATTTATAATCTAGATTTTTTCAGTTTTGTTTTTTGATGGGATTACCACAGACCTGACCGTGAACACCGTTGACACCCACCTGAGGGAGACGCTGTCTAAGATCTCAAGGCTGCTTGGTCGTGGTCTTTCTGGTCCTGCTCCAGAAGGCCTTCATCAACTACGTCTTCTTTTGAAGAGGCCCTCAGATGCTGCAATCTCTGACCTTCAGGAGGAACTGCTACTTTCACTCTGTAACGAGACAGCGGTTATTTTAAAGACCCAGCTCCTGGCGGCTTTGACTGAAAATTTAACATCCATCAAAACGGAACTACAGACAGTTAAATCTGAGCTGTCGGTCAGTATTTCAAACGTCAAGTCCGACCCGGGTGCCCTGAAGCACACTGTGGGTGAAACGGAAACTTCACTCTCCACATCACCAACGACATTGTCACACTCCAAAGCAGAGCACCTGTCTGCTGAACTTTTAAAAGTGGACAATGAAAAGTGGAAACCTACATGGCGTGAGAGTAAGAAAAGTAGAGAGACAAGTAAATAAGTCTGTATACAACATATTTAAAAAGAAATCATGCTAATAAATTAAGTCCAAAGAACCGAATTAGCCAATATACTGGAGACCAAAGTTTTTTAATTTGATAGGTATAACCTTGTTTAGTAACATTTCAATTATTTGAGAGCAGTCCTAAAGAACTGCCTGTAATCCCAATCATAAAATGGGTTTGGAGGAAGAACATAGATGGTAATCTGGATATACATGAGTTAGGCTTTATAACTACTATTGGTAGTATTGGTGGTACTAATAGCAATGTGACTACTACTAGTAGTACATTAACTGCTGCTGATACTGGCACTGCTACTACAACTTGGAATACTATTACAAATGCTGATACTACTTCTACGACTCTAACAGCTGTTTATACTACTACTGATGCTTGTACTTTTAGTATTACTACTACTGCTTGTACAACTATACTACAGCTACTATTAATCGTCTGGTATTTGGTTGTCAAGCTGCTAGGTCGCGTT
>NW_026559572.1:0-5001 GCF_022539595.1 Amphiprion ocellaris | reverse complement strand
ACAGATTAATGGTCAAAGAAAATGTGTTTTCCAACATATATGGCTGAATTACTCCATTACAAGATACATACAATTTGAATTGAGTTTTATTTATATAACGCCAATTACAGGTCAAATTGTCTCAAGACACTTTATTGTTATATTTTTTGTCATATTTAAAATATGACAAAGTAAGAAATATAAACCTCTTTACTAATCCAATTTATTATTTGGTTTTTAAGAGACTAATCGACAACTAAAATAACTTTCTCCACTGAAACTAATAAACATGAGGTGAAATGGAAGGAACAGTTTTAAATACTGCAGTCCCATGATGACAAGAATAAAGTTTGTCAACAAAAACTAAATCTGCTGGTGGATTCCTTTAAAATCCTAATAAAGGATAATAAAGTGTGATACTAAAGGTTTGTGGTGCTAAAAATGTCAAAGTAAAGATATCAAGTTGAACATCAGGATGGAGGTTGATAAAAGTTGACCTTCTTTCATTTCTCTGGAGCGATTCCATGGATTTTATGGATGGTGGTTAAAGACCTGCTCTTCTAGTCGTCTTCCTTCTAGTCGCTGTAAAAAGTCAGTCCATCCTGGCCGACTTCAACACCTCTTCATGACAACTTGTTCTGCCTCAGACCTGGTGGAAACTCCAGAAACTCGGGAAAACCCGTGGAGACTCGAAGAACTCGTGGAGACTCGAAGAACTCGTCAGGCGGGGGAAGGTGTGGTGGGTGGTGGTGGGAGGTGGGGGAGTAGAGGGGGGAGGCCGCCACCCACCTCCCCGCCTACTCTCCGCCCTGACTCCACCCAGACTCCGCCTTGGCTCCACCCATGTGGTCACTTCAGAAACTACGATGTCAAAGGGACGACGAAATCATTTCTTTTTATCTGATCTGTAGCTCAGTGAGTTAAGGATTTGCCTATGGAGCTACAGGTCGCTGGTTCAAGACCAGACGCTTCTTAAATTTTCTCAAAATCCTGACAAAGACAAACAAAGAAAAGGCCGGTGGTGGGTCTTGAACCTGCGACCTTCCACTTGGTAGTCTTCTTCTTATCCCCCTGAGCTATCCGCTCAGATACTAATTCTTCTTTTTTTTGCGCATTTATCATCTATTTTTTGTCGTTTTCGTGTTTTTTTTTTAACTCGAGTCTCGACTCGACCGTTTTTTCTCAGGAGGTTGGACTTCAGCCTTTGTGCTGGAGGGTTGAACCCTCAGTTCCAAGACTTTCCAAAGCCTCCACACCTCCCGAGTCCTCAGGACCTGAGCTTTCACACAGTCTGAGGGCTGAAATTTTCTAAGTCCCACAGTAGTTCTCTGTTAGATTGAACTTTCAGACAGTCCAAGGACTGATATCTTCTAAGTTCTTGAGTAGTTCTCTGTGAGCTTGAGCTTTTAGACAGTCTGAGGACTGAAAACCGAGAAGTTCTTGAGTAGTTCTCTGTTAGTTTGAACCTTTAGACAGTCCAAGGACTGAAATCTTAAAAGTTTCTCAGTACTTCTCTGTTAGTTTGAACTTTATGGTTAACAGAAGCCTTAAAACTTGTGACCATGAGTCTTGATTTCACATTTAGACCATCCATCTGAGTTCTTCTCAGACCTTCACCTGTGGGTTTTTTAGAATTCCTGAACAAACTTTGATTCTCTTCACTGAACAGTAAAGTTTGTGGAGATCAGAAGGTAACATTAGTTTGATCAATGCCTTCAACTACTAGTAGACTTTATCTGGAAAGCAGTTTTCTGAAATGAGCTCTTAGTAAATCTATCCACAATCAAACCAAGAACATAGAAAGAGGAAATGTTTGAAGAAACAACTTGTTTTCATTTCACACTAGAAAATGCATTAAGACCTTTATCTGTTTTTGCTTTTTGATCGTTTTATTGTCTCTTCTGCTTAATTTGATCTTCTAAAGTTTAACTGGTGTCTTTTCAAATGTTTTTTCTTTAGTTTGATTCTTCTTAAACGTTTAGTTTTGCTCTTTTCTCACCTTTTATTCTTTTCCAATGTCTGATTTGATTTCGAAACGTTTTGTCTTTTTATGTTTAATTGTTTTTTCAAATGTTTTATCGGCTTGTTTGAATTTTTTTTCCCAATATTTAATTTTTCGATTAAATCTTTGTTTTTCTTTTTAAATGTTTTACCACCTTTTAATGTTTAATTTTCTTTTTAAATGCTTCACTGTATTTTCTGTTTAATTCCTATTTGAAGTTTTATTGTCTTTAAGATGTAATTTTCTAATTAAACATTTAATTTTTTAATTGAATGTTTTGTCTTTTTAAAGGATTAATAATCTAATTAAATGTTTTGTATTTTTTTAAATGTTTAATATTTTTCTTGTTTAATTGTATTTTTTAAATGTTTAATATTCTTCTTGTCTAATTGTATTTTTTAAATGTGTAATTATCGAAAATATTTTATCTGTGATTTCTAATATTTGTATTTTTTAATATAGTTAAACATTAAATACAATTAAATGATATTAAACAGACAAAATATTGAATTAGATAATTAAACAAGATACAATACATGTAACTATGAAATTAAAAAAATTTTAAAATACAAATATTAGAAATTACAGATAAAATATTTTTGATAATTACACATGTAAAAAATACAATTAAACAAGAAGAATATTAAACATTTAAAAAATACTTTTTAATAATAAAACTTTTTAAAAGTTTTATTGTATTAAATTTTTTCCCTTTGATTTAATTGCTTTTTGTTATGTAGTTTTTTCTTTAATCTTCTTTTTCTGTCAAGATTTTAACCCCAACCTTAAAAATGAAATAAACCCTTAAATCACAATTAAAATACTTCTGTTGTCACAATCATGAGTTAGTCAATTATTCAGTTTATCAATTCAACTTTATTTGTTTAGCACCTTTTACACAGATGAGAAAACTAAACAAGCAAAGAGAAAAAAACTATGCTGAAACTATGATTAAATCTCAAAAACATTAAAAAAAAAAAAAAGATTTAACATGGTAATAAAATATGTTGTGTCCAGGGGATGGAGGAAGTTTATTGAAGTCTTCTTGGGCTCACATGGCAAATCATTTAAAATATAAACTTGATATTCAGTCTAAGGAAACTGGAAACTGCAGAATGACAGAAGAACCAACAATATCTCCTGTTTTCTCCTTTAATGAGTCGACTCTTCTTGTGCTTTCAGACCAAAGAACTACAGACTCTTCACAACCTGCTCAAACTCTTGGTACAGGATCTCACCACACGGGTCAAGAAGGTTTCCTTCTCATTTCTACTCTGAAGCTCACCTTCTCCTGCTCAGACTGCTGACAAATGTTTCTGCTGCTCTAAAGTCTGGTCTCCAGAACTTCCTAAAAACTCTCAAAGTCTCTTCTGCTGCAGGTTGCTTTGTAGAATTTGTCCAGAAAACCTCACCAAACCACATGGAGGGGCCTCAAGATAGTCGTACAAATGAAACCGTACATAAACCAAACAAGCACAACCCAAACGCTAAAGTCTCCTGCAGCCTACCAGAGAACCTCTGAGAACAGAGAATCAGGACAGGAACTCTTACCTTCTGGACAATCAACGCTGGTTCTCAAACAACAATACAGAATGTGTCTGACCAAAAACCTCTAAAGACTCACTACAGCCAAGATAAAGACACAACTCAGCTGCACCAAATCCACTAATCATTGCACATATTAGCACCATGTGCTAACTGTGGCTAAAGAACACATTTACCAAGACAACTATCCAGTACAAAGCCCTAAAACACACCAAGAAACACATTAAAGCCTATTTTACTGCTGGAAGCTGCAAGCCAACACCTAAAAAACAAACTAAAGCAACAGAGCCAAACCCAGTTCAGTGGTGAAAAGAAACAGAGGAAATGTTTGAATGCAGCCCAATAAAGCAGGAAGACACTGAGTTGCTCAGGTGTTCCTGATAACACCAAGCAGCCACCTGGACAGCCAATAGGAACACAGCTTACTGGAAGTCCAGAGGGCTGGGCTAGTGAAGGAAATTTAGTTTAAAGTTGAAGCAGAAAGTTAACAAAGAAAGTTGAAAACCACCTTCTGATCCCTGAAATCTCTGAATTTTCACACCAAGAACACCTGAACATGTCAAACTGGTTCCATAGTAGAACCATCATTGTAAAAACGTCATAGTATGGCGTGTTGCTCAGAAAACATTACAACCCGGCTGTCTAGGGTCACCGAGGAGCAACACAAAAACAGGACAAACGCTGGTTTCCAGGGGGTTAGGCAGCTATTTATTTGAAAGAGCACGTTTACAACAACACAACATGTGAGCAGAAAAATCACAAAGTCTGTCTTTAGTTCAGCTGAAAATACTAGTTTTTGTCTTTTTTATTGACCAAACTTTTCAGGAAGTAGATGAAGAATAATTAAAGCTCTCATGTAGAAGTCCAACTTATTTTGGATCCTTGTGGAGAGTTTAATCTTAGAGTTTGTACAGCTGTTGAGTTTTTAGAGTCACATGGATTGTTTTGACATTTAATAACCGAGTCCTGAAATAAAATTACAGTTGTGGATTTCTGTCATTTAGACTGGACTAAACAAATAACAGCAGCATAAATCTCAAACGTCATTATGAGGAGTCTGGATTGAGGTTTCTCACTTGATAATGATCAAAACATGAAATTTAGGTTGGTTTAAAGGAATATTACACCTTAAATCTTTGACTGTTGACCTAAAAGGTTGGTTTCAGGAAGTATTCTACCTACAAGGTCCTCACGCATCGACCTTAAAGGAACATTCCACCAAAAATCCTTGGACATGCACCTAAAATGTTGGTTTAACCGAGTATTCCATCCAAAATCCTCAAAGAGACCTGAGGGGCTGGTTAAAAGGAATATTCCACCTAAAACCCCAAATATAGACCCTGAAAGGGTGGTTTAGAAAAAAATCCTTCAATGTAGACCAAAAAAGTTAGTATGGAGGAATATTCCACCTGAAATGTAGACCTGAGAAGTTGGTTCGGAAGAATATACCATCCTAAACATCCTTAAATGTAGAC
>NW_026559571.1:0-5001 GCF_022539595.1 Amphiprion ocellaris | reverse complement strand
TTTTGCGACTTTTTTCATCATTTTTATGACGTACTATACTATGACTTTTTTTCATAATTTTTTCATAATCCAGACATTTCTGTTGTGTTGTAGACGTCACTTGTTGATGCTCCATTCATGAGGGTAGCGCCATCTGTTGGGAAAACATCGTACAACAGGACACAGAGTTATTGTGATTTGATCAAACTTAGAAAGAGGAATCTATATGTATAGAAGTATTTATACAAATGAAATATTTATAAAAGTTTTTCTTTTCCTAATGTGTGTCTACATTATTTTGGCTGATTCTGAACTTAATGAGAACAAAACTGTCATTTAATTGTTGCTCTGAAAGCTTCTTTAGTGAAAACCAGCTCGTGTTCTGCTTTGAAACAAACTGCTGTTGAGGTCTGTGTTTTTAGGTTTAACCCCACAGTTTCTGAATGAACTGATAGTTTGTTTTTTTTCCTGATCAATGTGGACGTTATAATTGATGGTAACATTTACTGATCATATAATCAACATGACAATATAACAGTAGAACATTCTGACCTCCTGACTAATAATGTGTTGGTCCCTTTATGCTGCTAAAACTCCTCTGACCCAGTGGTTCATCAGAACCTCTGGGGATGTCCTGTGGATTCTGTGGATCCTGTGGGTTGCAGGGTGGGTCCTACCTAGACCAGGCTGATCCTGGACCATCCCACAGATGCTCAATCAGATCTGGATGTGGGGAGTGTGGAACCCAGGTGAACAGCTTAGCTCTGTCGTGTTCCTTGGACCACTCCTGAGTAGTTTTAGTTCGTCCTGCTGAGGGTGGCAGCTGGCATCAAGGACTGTTGTTGCCATGGAGACTAGGGGGTTGTTTGTCCTGCAGTGTTTAGGTGGTGGTACATGTCAAACATCCACATGAACGTCAAGGTTTCCCAGCAGAACGTTGCATTAGAACAAGATGATGGATGTTGTTCTCTTCAGCTGTCAGTGGTCAGAATGTTGTGGCTGATCAGTGGATCTGTCTGCCTTTACTCTGACATCCAGAGTTATACAAAAGTGTAGTATGTGTGCAGTGCAGAAGAGATTTACTTTATTGTATGCAGTTTTTTTGTTTTTTAAGGGAGAGCATTTTTTTTATCCACCTGAAGAAGACCTAAACTTTCCCTTCAAAGGATAGTTAATTGTTACTACGGCTTCCATAGTGGTCCCATCAGAAAATCATACCCATATACAGATTTTTATTAATTCCAGGGCTGGTTCAGTAAAGATTATAATAATAACTACATCAGATAATTCTTGGTCGCAGCTGGAATTTTACAGCCTGAGAGATGGTTGAGAAGGTTTCAGTTCTTGTTTTAGCAAAATATGTTATAATAGAAGATCTTTATTGTCATTGTACATGAAATTATCTGCAAACCAGCAAAGTGCATCAGTCTGAGGGATCTAAAAATAAATAAGTAAAGAAAAATGCTTCTAAAGCCAATAATAAACAGAATATTTTGAGGGAATATTGTAAAAAGGAAAGAAAAGCTCCATTCTCACTCCTCTCAGGATAAACTGTCATTAAAATTGACTTTAAATTTAGCTTCAACACAAGATAAAAACATTTACTTTCATTACTGATATTGTCAAGTTTTAATAAAGTTCATGCTACTTTTATAAAATGATGAAAGTGAATAAATTGTATTTCTGTGATCCGTGTTTGATTTCTGTCTTTTCTCCTGTCATCCAGATGTTCAGAGGGAGATGATGCCACATCTGGTCCAGCCGATGGAAGGTCTTGAAGTTCTCTGACTGGTCTCGACTGAAGATGGTCGTCTCACTGGATTTAAGGTTCAGATGCTCAGTAACAAACTCCACCAATGTGCCAACAGGGAAGCTTTAGGTTTATTAAATGTTGCTATGAAGGTTTCGCTGTTTTTCTTTGTGAATGCAATGTGCTCCAACTGAAACTTGAATTACAACTTAAAAGTAAATCCTTCCATCTGAAAGGATTTAGTTGCATTAATAACCTCATAACATTCTAATTTTTATTCCAGTCTTGGTTGGAAATAGAATTTCTGTGTTGATATATACCATTGAATATACCATTAAACCAACCTTTTAGGTAAATGTTCCAGGATGTTGGATAGAATATACCATCAGATAAACCTTTAAGGTCTACATTGGAAGATTTTAGAGTAGAATATTACTCCAAACCATCCTTTAGGTCTACATTTAAGGTGGAATACTCCTTTACACCAAGATTTTTTGGTCTACGTTGAAGGGTTTTAGGTGGAATATTCCATTGAACGAACTTTTTAAGTTTATGTTCAAGGATGTTGGGTGGAATATACCATTAAACTCACCTTTTAGGTCTATATTGGAGGATTTTAGGTGGAATTTTCTTCCAAACCGTCTTTTAGTCTACATATAAGGATGTTTAGGATGGTATATTCTTCCAAACCAACTTCTCAGGTCTACATTTCAGGTGGAATATTCTTCCCTACTAACTTTTTTGGTCTACATTGAAGGATTTTTTCTAAACCACCCTTTCGGGTCTATATTTGAGGTTTTAGGTGGAATATTCCTTTTAACCAGCCCCTCAACTCTCTTTGAGGATTTTGGATGGAATACATGGTTAAACCAACATTTTAGGTGCATGTCCAAGGATTTTTGGTGGAATGTTCCTTTAAGGTGGATGTTTGAGGACCTTGTAGGTGGAATACTTCCTGAAACCAACCTTTTAGGTCAACATTCAAAGATTTAAGGTGAAATATTCCTTTAAATCAACCTAAATTTCATGTTTTGATCATTATCAAGTGAGAAACCTCAATCCAGACTCCTCATAATGACGTTTGAGATTTATGCTGCTGTTATTTGTTTAGTCCAGACTAAATGACAGAAATCCACAACTGCAATTTTATTTCAGGACTCGGTTATTAAATGTCAAAACAATCCATGTGACTCTAAAAACTCAACAGCTTTACAAACTCTAAGATTAAACTCTCCACAAGGATCCGAAATAAGTTGGACTTCTACATGAGAGCTTTAATTATTCTTCATCTACTTCCTGAAAAGTTTGGTCAATAAAAAAGACAAAAACTAATATTTTCAGCTGAACTAAAGACAGACTTTGTGATTTTTCTGCTCACATGTTGTGTTGTTGTAAACTTCTCTTTCAAATAAATAGCCTCCTAACCCCCTGGAAACCAGCGTTTGTCCTGTTTTTGTGTTGCTCCTCGGCGACCCTAGACAGCCGGGTCGTAATGTTTTTTGAGCAACACACCATACTATGACGTTTTTACAATGATGGTTCTACTATGGAACCAGTTTGACATGTTCAGGTGTTCTTTGTGTGAAAACTCAGAGATTTCAGGTATCAGAAGGTGGTTTTCAACTTTCTTTGTTAACTTTCTGCTTCAACTTTAAACTAAATTTCCTTCACTAAGCCAGCCCTCTGGACTTCCAGTAAGCTGTGTTCCTATTGGCTGTCCAGGTGGCTGCTTGGTGTTATCAGGAACACCTGAGCAGCTCAGTGTCTTCCTGCTTTATTTAGCTGCAGACAAACATTTCCTCTGCTTCTCTTCACCACTGAACTGGGTTTGGCTCCATTGCTTTAGTTTGTTCTTTAGGCGTTGGCTTGCAGCTTCCAGCAGTAAAATCGTCTTTAATGTGTTTCTTGGTGTGTTTTAGGGCTTTGTACTGGATAGTTGTCTTGGTAAATGTGGTTCTTTAGCCACAGTTAGCACATGGTGCTAATGTGTGCAGTGATTAGTGGATTTGGTGCAGCTGAGTTGTGTCTTTATCTTGGCTGTAGTGAGTCTTCAGAGGTTTTTGGTCAGACACATTCTGTATTCTTGTTTGTGAACCAGCGTTGGTTGTCCAGAAGGTAAGAGTTCCTGTCCTGATTCTCTGTTCTCAGAGGTTCTCTGGTAGGCTGCAGGAGACTTTAGCGTTTGGGTTGTGCTAGTTTGGTTTTTGTATGGTTTCATTTGGACGACTATCTTGAGGCCCCTCCATGTGGTTTAGTGAGGTTTTCTGGAACAGTTCTACAAAGCAACCTGCAGCAGAAGAGACTTTGAGAGTTTTTAGGAAGTTCTGGAGAGCAGACTTTAGAGCAGCAGAAACATTTGTCAGCAGTTTGAGCAGGAGAAGGTGAGCTTCAGAGTAGAAATGAGACAGAAACCTTCTTGACCCGTGTGGTGAGGTCCTGTACCAAGAGTTTGAGCAGGTTGTGAAGAGTCTGTAGTTCTTTGGTCTGAAAGCACAAGAAGAGTCGACTCATTAAAGGAGAAAACAGGAGATATTGTTGGTTCTTCTGTCACTCTGCAGTTTCCTTAGACTGAATATCAAGTTTATATTTTAAATGATTTACCATGTGAGCCCAAGAAGACTTCAATAAACTCCCTCCATCCCCTGGACACAACATATTTTATTACCATGTTAAATCTTTTTTTTTTTAAATGTTTTTGAGTTTTAATCATAGTTTTAGCATAGTTTTTTCTCTTGCTTGTTTAGTTTTGTCATCTGTGTGAAAAGGTGCTAAACAAATAAAGTTGAGTTGATAAACTGAATAATTGGCTAACTCATGATTGTGACAACAGAAGTATTTTCATTGTGATTTAAGGGTATGTTTCATTTCTAAGGTGGAGGTTAAAATCTTGACAAAAAAAATTAAAGAAATAAACTACATTTTAAAAAAGCAATTAAATCAAAGGAAAAAAACATTAATACAACAAAACTTTTAAAAAGAAAATTAAACATTAAATACAATTAAATTATATTAAACAAAATATTTAATTAAATAATTAAACAGAAGATACAAAACATGTAATTATGAAATTAAACAAAATTTTTACACAAAAATATGAAACATTAAAGATGAAATATTTTAGATTATTAAACATTTAAAAAATAAAATTAAACAAGAAGAATATTAAACATTTTTTAAAAAAATACAAAATATTAAATTAGATTATTAAACCTTTAAGAGACAAAACATTGAATTAAAAATTAAATGTTTAATTAGAAAATTAAATCTTAAAG
>NW_026559570.1:0-5001 GCF_022539595.1 Amphiprion ocellaris | reverse complement strand
GGTCCTAGTTTTCAGATGAAGATGAGAGTCCTGGTCTTGTGATGAAGACGAGGATACTGGTCTTCAGATGAAGATGAACAGGAAGACGAGAGTCCTGGTGTTCAGATGAAGATGAAGACGAGAGTCCTGGTCTTCAGATGAAGATGAAGATGAGAGTCCTGGTCTTCAGATGAAGATGAGGATACTGGTCTTCAGATGAAGATGAACAGGAAGACGAGAGTCCTGGTGTTCAGATGAACATGAAGACGAGAGTCCTGGTCTTCAGATGAAGACGAGAGTCCTGGTCTTCAGATGAAGATGAAGACAAGAATCTTGGTGTTCAAGTGAAGATGAAGGTCCTGGTATTCAGATGAAGATGAGGGTCCTGGTCTTCAGATGAAGATAAGAGTCCTGGTCTTCAGATGAAGATCCTGGTCTTCAGATGAAGATGAAGACAAGAATCTTGGTGTTCAAGTGAAGATGAAGGTCCTGGTATTCAGATGAAGACGAGGGTCCTGGTCTTCAGATGAAGATGACAGTCCTGGTCTTCAGATGAAGATGAGAGTCCCGGTCTTTGGATGAAGATGAAGATCCTGGTTTTCAGATGAAGATGAACATGAAGACGAGAGTCTTGGTGTTCAGGTGAAGATGAAGACAAGAGTTTTGGTCTTCAAGTGAAGATGAAGGTTCTGGTATTCAGATGGAGACGAGGGTCCTGGTCTTCAGATGAAGATGAGGATACTGGTCTTCAGATGAAGATGAACAGGAAGACGAGAGTCCTGGTGTTCAGATGAAGATGAAGACGAGAGTCCTGGTCTTCAGATGAAGACGAGAGTCCTGGTCTTCAGATGAAGACGAAGATGAAGACAAGAGTCTTGGTGTTCAAGTGAAAATGAAGGTCCTGGTATTCAGATGAAGATGAGAGTCCTGGTCTTCAGATGAAGATGAGGATCCTGGTCTTCAGATGAAGATGAACAGGAAGACGAGAGTCCTGGTCTTCAGATGAAGATGAAGATCCTGGTCTTCAGATGAAGATGAACATGAAGACGAGAGTCTTGGTGTTCAGGTGAAGATGAAGGTCCTGGTATACAGATGAAGATAAAGACGAGGGTCCTGGTGTTCAGATGAAGATGAAGACGAGAGTCCTGGTGTTCAAGTGAAGATGAAGGTCCTGGTATTCAGATGAAGATGAGGATCCTGGTCTTCAGATGAAGATGAACAGGAAGACGAGAGTCCTGGTGTTCAGATGAAGACGAGAGTCCTGGTCTTCAGATGAAGACGAGAGTCCTGGTCTTCAGATGAAGATGAAGATGAAGACAAGAGTCTTGGTGTTCAAGTGAAGATGAAGACGAGGGTCCTGGTGTTCAGATGAAGATGAAGACGAGAGTCCTGGTCTTCAGATGAAGATGAAGATAAAGACGAGAGTCCCGGTGTTCAAGTGAAGATGAAGGTCCTGGTATTCAGATGACGATGAGAGTCCTGGTCTTCAGATGAAGACGAGAGTGCTGATCTTCAGATGAAGATGAAGATGAAAGTCCTGGTCTTCAGATGAAGACGAGAGTCCTGGTCTTCAGATGAAGATGAAGACAAGAATCTTGGTGTTCAAGTGAAGATGAAGGTCCTGGTATTCAGATGAAGACGAGGGTCCTGGTCTTCAGATGAAGATAAGAGTCCTGGTCTTCAGATGAAGATCCTGGTCTTCAGATGAAGATGAAGACAAGAGTCTTGGTGTTCAAGTAAAGATGAAGGTCTTGGTATTCAGATGAAGATGAACATGAAGACGAGAGTCTTGGTGTTCAAGTGAAGATGAAGGTCCTGGTATTCAGATGAAGATGAGAGTCTTGGTCTTCAGATGAAGATGAGGATCCTGGTCTTCAGATGAAGATGAACAGGAAGACGAGAGTCCTGGTATTCAGATGAAGATGAGAGTCCTGGTCTTCAGATGAAGACGAGAGTCCTGGTCTTCAGATGAAGATGAAGATGAGAGTCCTGGTCTTCAGATGAAGACGAGAGTCCTGGTCTTCAGATGAAGATGAAGATGAGAGTCCTGGTCTTCAGATGAAGACGAGAGTCCTGGTCTTCAGATGAAGACAAGAATCTTGGTGTTCAAGTGAAGATGAAGGTCCTGGTATTCAGATGAAGACGGGGGTCCTGGTCTTCAGATGAAGATAAGAGTCCTGGTCTTCAGATGAAGATCCTGGTCTTCAGATGAAGATGAAGATGAAGACAAGAGTCTTGGTGTTCAAGTGAAGATGAAGGTCCTGGTATTCAGATGAAGATGAACATGAAGACGAGAGTCTTGGTGTTCAAGTGAAGATGAAGGTCCTGGTATTCAGATGAAGATGAGAGTCCTGGTCTTCAGATGAAGATGAGGATCCTGGTCTTCAGATGAAGATGAACAGGAAGACGAGAGTCCTGGTGTTCAGGTGAAGATGAAGACGAGAGTCCTGGTCTTCAGGTGAAGACGAGGGTCCTGGTGTTCATATGAAGATGAAGACAAGAGTCTTGGTGTTCAAGTGAAGATGAAGGTCCTGGTATTCAGATGAAGACGAGGGTCCTGCTCTTCAGATGAAGATGAGAGTTCAGGTCTTCAGATGAAGATGAAGATCCTGGTCTTCAGATGAAGATGAACATGAAGACGAGAGTCTTGGTGTTCAGGTGAAGATGAAGGTCCTGGTATCCAAACTAGCTAACTAACAAATGGGTAACGTTAGCCAGCAGTTCCTTGCAGGCAAATGTTGAGTTCAAAAGTTTTTTTTTTAATTGCTCCTGTCACGTCGGAAGCATTTGTAACCTAAATGAACGCCCGTCAACTAAAATACGTCCCCCATGGACAACAGTGGTGTAATTTACTAATGCGCCATTTCAAATTTCGACTAACGGGATGGATTAACACAGAGAAAAACACGAAAATGTAGTCATATTCGCAAAGCTCTGTCAATGTGCTGACTTTACTCCATTTTATCACAGAAGAAAATGACATTGTTTTTAAATTTTATCGACAAAAACTCAAATGCACTTTCAGAAGATAACTTACCTCCTCGCCGTGTCTCTTCTCCCAGCAGAATGACGTATCCCTCCGCCCTAGTCAGTTGCACTCTGCTGCGTCACTGCGTCTGATTGCAGCTAGCGGGAAAAAGGTGTCCCTCCGCCGCTGGAAGTAGTCCATGCTGTTTTCTATATTGTTTGTCAATAATTAAGTTGTGGTTGAAATACGATGGTTTGTCCAATTTGGAGAACTGGTATTCAGATGAAGATGAAGACGAGGGTCCTGGTGTTCGGATGAAGATGAAGACGAGAGTCCTGGTCTTCAGATGAAGACGAGAGTCCTGGTGTTCAGATGAAGATGAAGACAAGAGTCTTGGTGTTCAAGTGAAGATGAAGGTCCTGGTATTCAGATGAAGATGAGGGTCCTGGTGTTGAGATGAAGATAAGAGTTCAGGTCTTCAGATGAAGATGAAGATCCTGGTCTTCAGATGAAGATGAACATGAAGACGAGAGTCTTGGTGTTCAGGTGAAGATGAAGGTCCTGGTATCCAAACTAGCTAACTAACAAATGGGTAACGTTAGCCAGCAGTTCCTTGCAGGCAAATGTTGAGTTCAAAAGTTTTTTTTTTAATTGCTCCTGTCACGTCGGAAGCATTTGTAACCTAAATGAACGCCCGTCAACTAAAATACGTCCCCCATGGACAACAGTGGTGTAATTTACTAATGCGCCATTTCAAATTTCGACTAACGGGATGGATTAACACAGAGAAAAACACGAAAATGTAGTCATATTCGCAAAGCTCTGTCAATGTGCTGACTTTACTCCATTTTATCACAGAAGAAAATGACATTGTTTTTAAATTTTATCGACAAAAACTCAAATGCACTTTCAGAAGATAACTTACCTCCTTGCCGTGTCTCTTCTCCCAGCAGAATGACGTATCCCTCCGCCATAGTCAGTTGCACTCTGCTGCGTCACTGCGTCTGATTGCAGCTAGCGGGAAAAAGGTGTCCCTCCGCCGCTGGAAGTAGTCCACGCTGTTTTCTATATTGTTTGTCAATAATTAAGTTGTGGTTGAAATACGATGGTTTGTCCAATTTGGAGAACTGGTATTCAGATGAAGATGAAGACGAGGGTCCTGGTGTTCGGATGAAGATGAAGACGAGAGTCCTGGTCTTCAGATGAAGACGAGAGTCCTGGTGTTCAGATGAAGATGAAGACAAGAGTCTTGGTGTTCAAGTGAAGATGAAGGTCCTGGTATTCAGATGAAGATGAGAGTCCTGGTCTTCACATGAAGATGAGGATCCTGGTCTTCAGATGAAGATGAACATGAAGACGAGGGTCCTGGTGTTCAGATGAAGATGAAGACGAGAGTCCTGGTCTTCAGATGAAGATGAGGGTTCTTGTGTTCAGAACTTCAGATCTTCCTGCAGGACCCTCGTCTTCATCTTGATCTTGACATTCTCATCTTGATTGTGACAACTGTTGAACCCATGGAACTTCTGTCTGTCCTTCAAGGAAGACTTTGGGATTTTTGAACCTTGGCTGTATTTAGGGTTGTCCTGGGGTGAAACTGAATGATTGGAACCAAAATCAGGCAGATCCATGCTGTATTCACTGAGTTTCATTTTTGCCTGTAACCATAAGTAAGTTTGAACGGGGAATTCATAGTTTATTTCTGAAGACATGGCTGAATATTTAGACGATTCTGAATACTTTGATGTAGTATTTGAATTTGATTTGTGGATTCTCTCCATAATGTTGTCAAATACTTACAACACTATGAGTAACAAAACAAACTCCTGAGTATCACAACAGCATGGCTGGCTGAAACTCTGCAGCCTGTTGCCCCTCTCCCTGTCCCTCTCTTCTTCTATTGCAGCTTCTCATCAGTTCAAATACATAATATAGGCCACCAAGTTCAAATACCTAATCCAACTGTTCAAAATCTTCTAAATATTCAGCCATCACTTCAGAAACAAATTACAGGTTTCTGTGTCTGTAGATCCACACACACTCCCCTGCTTCAAATG
>NW_026559569.1:0-5001 GCF_022539595.1 Amphiprion ocellaris | reverse complement strand
TTTTGGATATTGTTACCTTTGTCTGTTTTTACATGGTCCATTGTTTTTGGAACACAGTTCCAGGTGGACAGACTGTTTTCTTGTTTTATGCAGTAATGTAGTGTGGAATCCATTTCTAATGAAGACAACTTTTACCTCAGATTTCTCATGGTTTGAGTCAGTTTTTGTCAATATTCGGGAGCACTTCTCTTCTGTATCAATATTCACATTAATTACACAGAATCATGTTTCCTTTGTATTGCATCATCTTCAAATGAAAGCCCACAGACTCTTTTCAGGCCAGAGTTGCTGAGACGAAGATTTCAACTGAAAGAGCAAAAAGAAAACGTCTGCAAACTTGTTATGCATAGAAAGTGTTTTATAGTATTTCAGTAACTGCATTGTTTCTAATACAAAACTTAAACTTAAGGTGGCTGAGAAAAAAGACCTGATGCGCACAGTCTGTGCTGACCATGCCCTTCATACATGTCACCTATATTTAATGTTTAAATATACTGTTTTGAAATAATTTAATTTTAAATGTACTATATCACACAGATACAATGCTTAAAACATTTGTGTTGTTCTAAATAAAAAAAAAGCAAAGCTGCATCTTGACTTTTTCTATTTTTTTTTTTTTTTTGCACTTAAGTTGTAAATAAAATATAAAAATACACATTATCATGTTACCGTGATCGAATGGTGAATTTGAAAGGAAGCTGACAGGAACAATATTTGAAATGACAAACTATATATGAATGCAGAGACAAAAAAATCTGAAGACTGAAGAATTCTCCATTTATTCAGACGCATCTTGAATGGCAGATAAACAGTATGCTCTGTTAGCAGCGAGCATCAGAATTGACAGCGTTAATGTGTGGTTGTGACGTCCGTTGTCCTTCAACTGAAGCATGCAGCGTCTCGGTGTAAACACTAGTTTGGAGACTGAAACATCTGTCATTCCAGTGGGCTGCCACCCTGTAAGACAAGAATCAGTTTAGTTGTCAGTTAGTTGCATATGCAGAGCTTGAAAGTGTAGTCCACTCTAATTACTAGTCACCTTAAATGGTACCATTTGCTTGTGCTACTAATTAGATACAGTTTAGTTGCTTCAGTAATGCTTGATTTCATTTGCAGCATGCACAGTGTTGCTTTTCATTAATTTTTATTTTGCTATTTCACTTTCTAGAATTGTTTGTGACACAGCAGCATAAATCAAACTATTAAGTAAAAATACGTAAGTAATATCAGCAATATTTACTTTTAAGTATCAAGTAAAAGTACTTATTACATTTACTACAACATAAATATGATGTTTTTGGATTAATATTACTGCTGTCATCATTTGTATGTTGCATTTTACTGCTTTAAATGTTGAGGTTTGAGCTTGTTTCACTCCTTTAATCGACAGCAGTGCATCATATTCTTTTTAAGATCATCATATGCTAGTTTTTTCGCTCTACTTTGAAAAACGCACATCTCAAAAGTCAGCTTTACATGAGCTCAAAACAAGAGTGCGTTCAGTTTTGTCACATTTTTCCAACTAATCCAAGACTTTTTAAAATCAGTTTATATATCCTAAGAAGTAGCAGAATATAAGAAGTAGCAGAATATAATAAGGAACACTGACTCTTTCAGGTTATTACTAAAGTTCCAACTGAAAAACACCACATTTAGACATTTATTGTTTATCACAGGACAAAACACAATCTGAAAAGTAACTAAAGCTGTTTAGACAAGTGTAGTGGAGAAAAAAGCACAATATTTGCACCTAAGATGTTGTGGAGTTTAAGTATAAAGCTTTATAAAATGCAAAAACTCAAGTAACTCATTTGTATTTAAGTACAAATTCTACAGTACTTGATTTAGTTATGTTGTGCTACTGCACTTGTGTACTTTAATAGAAGATAACTGCTGTGACAAGCTGTAATATGCCGTATTGTGTGTTTCAACGGTTACTGGTGCATGTGACTCTCCAACCACGGCTTCCCCATTTAGATTCGCTTTTTATTTACAGCTAGAAGATGAACTTTTTTTGTCAACTATTAAATTTGTTCATTTAAAATAATCATTTGTGTCCCACTTCACCTAACTGAAAGTTAGTCAAGGGATGCCAAAGACAGCGTGCTGTGTCGAAGAGCCAATCTCTGTCTAATATATGCTGTATATGTAATACGATATAATAGTCTGAGCATGAAGTAAAAACCCAGGAGGATCCAAGGAGACCACAGTTGAGGGAAAATGTATAAAAATAGAACTAAAATGAATATTATAAGAACATCACATAAGAGAATTAACTACTATGAGGGAACCAAATTGATATACTTGATCCACAATTTAGGAATTTAAGAAAACATTTTAAATCCAATTTGAAAAAACAGGCTTATTAAGAAGGTCCCTGTACATTATTGTAAGCAATTTTATTCGATCGTGTTAGAATACTTTCGAAATCCCGTACAAAAATACCTTTAGGAAGTGTTCAAACTGTGGTTTCAGCTCCTTCAGCATGGTTTCTGCTTTGCCGAGGCACGTGAGTCTCTGCTGCTGTTGAAACTCCTTCAGGAAATCAATGAAACAATCACGATCAATAGAAGCAGATATTTACTTGTGTTGTGCTTCAGGGGCAGCAGTGGTACCTTTGTGTTAGAGAGGTGTGCCTGAGAGGTGATGTGTGTCTGCACCTCGGCTGCAGACGTGGATATAAAGACTTTGCAGGCGGCACAGTGAAACATTTCCACCCTTGACATGTGGTCGTTCTCCTGCAGAGCTGAAAAATCAACAATCAGACTGGATTTAGATATTTATTTTTGATTCGTCTGGAACAGGAGATACCGCGATAAAGCAGTGCATGTTTGTCATGATTTTTGACAGTTTCATTTCCACATCGTATTTACCTTGTAGCGCACTGTCCTCTATGGGTCGGCTACAATGATGGCTTTTATACAGCATGACTTCCTATAGAAATAAAAGCATCTATCACTGTTCTGGCACACCAACTCTCACAAATCAGCTATGTGTTTGGGGTATATTTAGGATAAAAATAAGTAACTAGGGGGAAAGAAGTCAGTAGAATACCCATACAACATATCAGCTTACCTGGAGGAACGCAATAGCCAGGTCATCGTAATTATTGTTCTTCTGAATGTGCTCCAGCGTATCCCAGTGACTTTTGCTGTCTAAATGATCCTCCAGCTCCTTCCCATTTGCAAGCTCAACCTCGCAAAGGTCACATGTGATGGGGACCCTCAAAGAAAAATATTAACAACAGTGACTATCAAAACAGCTGAAGAGTCACTCTTTAAACAGCCCAGCTCTTTGTGCAAGCGAATACAAGAAGCTACTGTTTACACTTTCTGAAAATAACTGCTTCCGGGTGCCCAGATAGCTCAACTGGTTGAGCGAGCGACCCATGTACGCAGCGGCCTGGGTTCCATTCCAGCTCACAGCCCTTTACTGCATGTCTTCCCCCATTCTTCTCCCTCCTTTCCTGTCTGACTTATGACTGTACCTATCAAATAAAACCAAAAAAAAATAAATTGCTTCCAGAAGCACTGCAAGGTCCTACCTCATAATATTAGGGTTAGGGATGTCCAACAATATCGGCCCACCAATAATATTGGCGTAAAAATTTAATATCTGTCAATATCATTATTGTTTTTTTTTTTTTTGTGCCTATTATGAAAACCAATAAAATAATGCCTGGATTTCGCTGCCACTCATAAAGGGAGGAAGGGAGAGTGTGAACTGTTGTTTGCATAATTGTAAAGGATGTGTCTAACTAATTACAACTAGATAACAAGCACAGCAGTATAGCTGATAAGATATACTGGATTCCCTCTTTTTGACAGCCTAATACTTGACCCAAACATTTCAAGACATGTTTAAAAAGTGTTCTGCATAGTTTTAGCAAAATTGTATCAGAGGAGGCTGTGAAACATATTGACAATATGAATTTGTGTTCTTATTGTTGCTATGGCCATTTCACTATGCTACATGCAGCGACTTTACCAACTTGGTGCTTACTTATCCTTCACTACACATGTGCTCTTGTTCCTCGCCACCTTTGCAGAAGGTGGGTCTTGGTCCAGTCCTGCAGAGCAACAATAAACGAAGAATTACGCAAGCTGTAGACTGTGTTTTAAAGCACGTATTCAATGCAATCATGCCTCTCATAAAGATAAGCCAGTAATATTAATGAAAAGGCCAGCCTACCTGTTTCTGCATATGCTAAAGTATGCTGATAGTCCCGCTTTAACCTGGGTGGAGACAATCTTACAGCAGCGTTCATCTACAGAGGAGAGTAACCACCGATTGTCACACAATTATCATGTTACATAGAAAAGAAAAAGTGACTCTGATCAAAAACAAAAATCAAAACACAGAACCCAAACAGCAAAAAAAAATTGAATTCAGAGTACAAAAACGACTGCTCTGATTTTTCCGTAAGTAATACCTCTCTCCTGTATTCTGGCAATGTTATCCTCTCCTCCGCCGTTCTCTGTTCTCCATATGACACAGGAGACAGCTGGGTGGAAGAGGTGTGAATAAGCCTGTCAGGGCTGCAGCCTCTTTGGCCCAGGGGTCCATAACCTGGATGATTAAATGATTCGGTATCTGGGCTATAAGCTTGTCGTTCAGGCAGTCTGCGTCCTGGACTGAGACCTTGATTCTCTGTGGGTCTGGTTCCAGTCTTAAAGTCATGTCTGTTAAGGTGTCGGCTCGCCGATTCAGAGTAAGGTACGTCCCAGCGTTGGCTTCCACCTGGAGACAAATGTTTATGTCCCGGGTTGTTGTCCTGATTGGGCAGGGAGTGGTGGTGTTCTTGTGTTTTTGGCATCTCGGGCTCAGAATCTGAGGACAGAGGGCTGCAGGGGTCATAAAGTTCAGTCCTAAACACAGACAAAGAGGGAATACTCTGTTAGACACAATAATATAGCTCATCTTATGTTACCACTAACTTCTACTATGAATGTCCCATCACACTGTATAAAGTGGTTGGGAAGGGATTTTTGTTTCTGGAAT
>NW_026559568.1:0-5001 GCF_022539595.1 Amphiprion ocellaris | reverse complement strand
TATCTCTTTACTGCCTGAAATGCAAAGTAGAGTCAGATCCAGGACAAATACAGACACAGTGATCACAGTGTAAAATCAGAGAAAAAAGACAGAAGGAAATGTCAGGGAAAGTGGAGACAGAGATGCACTTCCTCTTTAAATGTTTCAAATACAATTATACGACAGGAATACTTCTAAAAAGGTTGACTTGTCAATCCCAAACTTCACAGAAATAGACAACATTGAAAGGAGACATAATTAAAACAACACTGAATATGGCAGTTATGTTGACATAGCATTTAATAAATATGGCAGACACAACACATATTAACATTTTTTCTCCTTTATTGCCATTCTCCTGTTCTATTTTTTGTCTTCTTATTAATTTTCTTCGTTTTATATTTAGAATAACAAGAATGTAAAATCAGTAAGAGACAGAAACGAAAAAATGTCCGTTTTTTCATTTTCTGAGACCGGAAGTGGTCATCAGCAAGTGTGGAGCCAAACAGAGTACGGTGCATAGACTGTATATACATTTTTTTTTTCGTTAGTTTTCATGGTCAAAATGAGAGATCAGGTGGTGGATCTTAAAATAAATCAATATTGATTTTTTTTTATAGAGCGTTAAAGTTTTGCGAAGCCAAGGGGCGGGACTACTTGATTGACAGTCCGGTCTGGAATGATTGACAGGTCCTATGGAGGAGGCAGCAGAGACTCTGCTCTCCTCGTTTGGATTAATTCTGATAGAACTGTTGGTTTATTTATCGGTGGAGCAGCAGAACATTTTCCACAGACAGTTTTCCTGCCCGTTGGCTTGTTTTAACCAGTTTTCTACCTTCGGCTGATTCTACCAGCAGACACTGAAAGGACTCTGATAGTTCGGTAAGTAAATGTTTATTTTCGTATCGGTGCCGCTTTTAATGCACTTTATATGCAGCTTTAGTGTCAGATATAATGTGTGCCATGCACTCCAGATGTTGGTGGAGTTTGTTTCAGTGTGTGTTGACCAGAGAAGAAAGTTAGCATAGTAAATATTAGCTTTAATGTTAGCAATGCTAACCGAGCTAGCTGCTCAGTCGTAGCCTTATTAAAGCTAACGTAGCATCAAGCTAATGTGTTGAGTTTCATGTAAACAGCTGCAGTGTGTTGTGTTCATGTAATGTGGTTCATTAAGTTCATAAAACTGTGGCTGGTTGACATTAATGTAACGTTCAGGAAACTTAAATGTGATTAAAACAGTAACGTTTATGTTCTAGTTGTCAGTAATCAGCTTTAATTTGACACTAAAACAGACTGATAGTTTTAAATGACATCAGTTTCATTAATTTGTTGAAAATTATCTCTGTTGTGATGTTGCTGCTGATTCATTAAAAGCAGATGTTCCGTGTTGAAGATACGTTTAGTTCTAGTATCAGAAGTACAAGAAGGAAAATGGAAGTAGTTCTGCTACATCAAACATTTCAGTATTAAAATAACTAAATGAGTCTTTATGCCTCAAACTTTATCTTTACAATAAAGAAATAATGAAATAATCACAGATAATAAAAATATAAATAGCAGGGAAAACCTGAGAGAATAATTTCCTGAAAAGTCTGTGAAGGAAAAGCAGCTTTTTATCCTGAAAGATCAGAATCAGCTCCAACATCTGCATCTGACAGCATCAAGTTAACCAGAAAGAAAAGAAAAAAGAAAATGACTTCTTTCTGATCACATCTGTTCCGCTGCTCACAGTCTGCTGCTGCTCACATTCTTCACATTTATAGTCCACTTTTAAAAGTTCAGAAGACAGGTGCTCTGCTTTGGACTGTAACGATGTCGTCGGTGATGTGGAGAGTGAAGTTTCCGTTTCACCCACAGCGTGCTTTAGGGCAGCCAGGTCGGACTTGATGTTTGAAATACTGATCGACAGCTCAGATTTAACTGTCTGTAGTTCCGTTTTGATGGGTGTTAAACTTTCACTCAAAGCCGCCAGGAGTTGGGTCTTTAAAATAACCGCCGTCTCGTTACAGAGTAAAAGTAGCAATTCCTCCTTAAGGTCAGAGATTGCAGCATCTGAGGGCCTCTTCAAAAGAAGACGTAGTTGATGAAGGCGTTCTGGAGCAGGACCAGAAAGACCACGACCAAGCAGCCTTGAGATCTTAGGCAGCGTCTTCCTTGGGTGGGTGTCAACGGTGTTCACGGTCAGGTCTGTGGTAATCCCGTCAACAAAACAGAAAAAAATCTAGATTATAAATCAACATGTTACCAAAGCACTCTGTGTATAATGCCATAGTATAGGATGTAGTTCAGAAAATGTCAAAGTATAGTATACTTTTCAAGAATGACGTAGTATGGCCTGTAGTTCATAGTATAGCATGTCGTTCAACAAAATATCATAGTATAGCATGTCACTCTAAAAACGTCATTGTATAGCCTTTGTTCCAAAAAACGTCATAGTATAGCATGTCGTTCAACAAAATATCATAGTATAGCGTGTCACTCTAAAAACGTCATAGTATAGCCTTTGGTCCAAAAAACGTCATAGTATAGCATAGGGCTGCAACTAACGATTATTTTAATAATCGATTAATCGGCCGATTATTTTTTTCGATTAATCGATGAATCGGATAAAAAAAACAACACATTTTTAATTTCCGCCGCTTTATTCAGAAAGAGAAGATTTGGACTGACAGAGCAAATAAGATCACTGCAGTGAAGCCTTCGTCTTCAACCATCGACAGAGGCCTCGTGTCAGTGACCATCATGTTGAGGATGCTCTCAGTCAGAACAGCTGCTTGCTGTGGTGGACACGATGTCTTTCTCATCATGAAGCCTGTCATTTTTTGCTGTTCATTAAATGAGAAAGATAGTATGAGTATGTATTACAGCACAATTTACAACAACTCAGTAATTATCTTGTTTTATTTGCAGTATTAGGTTAAGGCGAGTAAGTAGTCCAAAGAGCAAAACACAAAGTACGCACACACACACACACACACACACACACACACACACACACACACACACACACACACACACACACACACACACACACACACACACAGATAGATAGATAGATAGATAGATAGACAGACAGACAGACAGACAGACAGACAGACAGACAGACAGACAGATAGATAGGACAAGCACCATAAAAAATACTACATAAGTTACTTTAACCCGTTTGGTCTAAATGCAGTTCATCCTGCCTCACTCCAACACAGACCAGTGTTTTCACTCAGACTTTGTGAGAAAATTAAAACTTGAGGCTTAATCTTTAAATTATTATCACCATTGTGGGCAAGTTAGGTTTATTTATAAAGGATATTCAAACCCTGCTTAAGCTGATTAAAGTGAAATAAAAAGTTTCACACGCGCGCGCACACACACACGTGCCCTATCACTGTCATTAATCAGCTAACAAACACTAGCATCAGGAGAGCTACCAGAGAGACTAATGTTACGTTTCTTCACTTAAAAACAGAACAAATGTAGAATACTGTAGTGACTTACCTGCTGTTGAGCTCCTTCATCCTCATCGGCAACTCCAACGTGTTTCCGTTTCAGGTGCTGCATCATCATCGTGGTGCTCCCGTACATCATATCACTTTTGTAAAGCTTGCATGCTACGCATGTTTTTTGTTTTGTGAAGCATGAAATGTTGCCACACTTTTGAGGATTTCGGTCTGACTGTTTTCTCCGTGTCGGTCATGTTTGGTTGAAATTACTCTGAATTTACTTTTGCTTTGCCGCCTCCTCGCTGTGTTCAACTCGCTCTACAGGTGGAGTTATTTAAAAAAAACAAACTTTATTTCAGTCAGCCAGCATTGACAAAGCTCTGCCGGTGGAGTAGACGCTCCGCGACATGGCGAGTGACGCACGAATCGCGTGACACAACGAATCGATAATGAAATTCGTTGCCAACGCTTTTAATAATCAATTATTATCGATTTTATCAATTCGTTGTTGCAGCCCTAGTATAGCATGTGGCTCAAAAAACGTCATAGTATAGCATGTCACTCTAAAAACATAGTATAGCCTTTGGTCCAAAAAACATCATAGTGAAGCATGTCGCTCTAAAAACATCATAGTATAGCCTTTGGTCCACAAACGTTTTGTCCTGGCTGTCTGAAGTAGGTGAGGAGCAACACAAAAACAGTCCAAACGCTGGTTTCCAGAGGGTTAGACGAGTATTTATTTGAAAGAGTAAGTTTACAACAACACAACATGTGAGGGAGTTAAAAGCAAATGGGTGTTAGTAAAATAAAAATAAATAAACAGAACTAAAGGTGAACTTCAAATTGACATTGATGGGCATTCCAACCAGGAACAAAGTAAAAGATAATCAATACGAAAAAAAACTCTTCCTGTTCACCTCTTAAAACCCAAAAACACTCCGTAGTAGCACCCTAAACTAAAACTACCAATGAGTTCCCTGTTTTCCTTTCTGTACAATTCAAAGGTCCCTCTCTTTCTCCCCCACACATCCACCAACCACTGGAACACATCTCCAAAGTTCTGCCGGGCCAGCTCAGCTTCCCTTCAGAAGAAGTTCCACCAGATGGAGCCTTTTGAGAGGCAGCTGGCATCGTGATTGGACTGTACTTTGGTCTGTTCCAATCCAGCTTCAGCTCCAGAGACGGCAGGCGGGACGAGTCAACGGAGGCCGGGTGGACGAAGGCATGCAGCTGAGTACAATCCAGAAAACAACAGAGGAGGAATGCAGTGGCCCAGGGCCAGAACAAACAGAGTAGCATCGTATGTCTCTTAGAAAACATCATAGTATAGCCTTTGGTATGAAAAAACGCCATCATATACATCATATATTGTACAAATAACAAGTCAAAGGAAAGAGACATACATTGTAGAATTGTAGTAGTTGTGGGCTGACTGATTTACTGATTATCAGTATTTTATTTTTTTTTTACTGATTTACGGTGATAAATAAATTTTAAAATGGCGCTACTTTGTCTCTGAACCTTTATCTGCCCGTGGTTGCTCTGTCTTCTGGAGTGATTTGATTAGTTATATGTCCTCCTTTAA
>NW_026559567.1:0-5001 GCF_022539595.1 Amphiprion ocellaris | reverse complement strand
TTGAGTTTTTAGAGTCACATGGATTGTTTTGACATTTAATAACCGAGTCCTGAAATAAAATTACAGTTGTGGATTTCTGTCATTTAGTCTGGGACTAAACAAATAATAGCAGCATAAATCTCAAACGTCATTATGAGGAGTCTGGATTGAGGTTTCTCACTTGATAATGATCAAAACATGAAATTTAGGTTGGTTTAAAGGAATATTCCACCTTAAATCTTTGAATGTTGACCTAAAAGGTTGGTTTCAGGAAGTATTCCACCTACAAGGGCCTCAAACATCCACCTTAAAGGAACATTCCACCAAAAATCCTTGGACATGCACCTAAAATGTTGGTTTAACCAGAGTATTCCATCCAAAATCCTCAAAGAGACCTGAGGGGCTGGTTAAAAGGAATATTCCACCTAAAACCTCAAATATAGACCTGAAAGGGCGGTTTAGAAAAAATCCTTCAGTGTAGACCAAAAAAGTTAGTATGGAGGAATATTCCACCTGAAATGTAGACCCGAGAAGTTGGTTCGGAAGAATATACCATCCTAAACATCCTTAAATGTAGACTAAAAGACGGTTTGGAAAAAAATTCCACCTAAAATCCTCCAATGTAGACCTAAAAGGTGAGTTTAATGGTATATTCCACCTAAAATTCACTACTGTAGACCTTGGAGGTTGGTCTGATGGTATATTCCACCCAACATCCTTGAACATAAACTTAAAAAGTTCGTTCAAAGGAATATTCCACCTAAAATCCTTCAATGTAGACCAAAAAATCTTGGTGTAAAGTAGTATTCCACCTTAAATGTAGACCTAAAGGATGGTTTGGAGTAATATTCTACTCTAAAATCTTCCAATGTAAACCTAAAAGGTTGATCTGACGGTATATTCTACCCAATATCCTGGAACATTTACCTAAAAGGTTGGTTTAATGGTATATTCCCACTATGTCGAAAAAAAAAAAAACGATTTTTCAACATGTTGTAAAAATGTGCCATATGATGAAATAATGTAAAGGAGGCCATGAAAAACACTCCAGAAAGGTTTTCTTTGAAAAAAAAAAAAAACATCATGAATTTTGGCGCAAAAAAACGCCATAGTATACTATGTCGAAAAAAAAATGCGATTTTTCAGCATGTTGTAAAAACGTGCCATATGATGAAATAATGTAAAGGAAACCGTGAAAAACACTATGGTAAGGTTTTCTTTGAAAAAAAAATCATCATGAATTTTGGCGCAAAAAAACGCCATAGTATACTATGTCGAAAAATGTCATTTTTCAACATGTGAAAAAATGCCATATGATGAAATAATGTAAAGGAGGCTGTGAAAAACACTATGGTAAGGTTTTCTTTGAAAAAAAAATCATCATGAATTTTGGCGCAAAAAAAACGCCTTACTATACTATGTCGAAAAAAAATGCGATTTTTCAAACATGTTGTAAAAACGTGCCATATGATGAAATAATGTAAAGGAGGCAGTGAAAAACACTCCAGAAAGGTTTTCTTTGAAAAAAAAATCATCATGAATTTTGGCGCAAAAAAAACGCCATAGCTATACTATGTCGAAAAAAAATGCCATTTTTCAAACATGTTGTAAAAACGTGCCATATGATGAAATAATGTAAAGGAGGCCATGAAAAACACTCCAGAAAGGTTTTCTTTGAAAAAAAAATCATCATGAATTTTGGCGCAAAAAAAACGCCTTACTATACTATGTCGAAAAAAAATGCGATTTTTCAACATGTTGTAAAAACGTGCCATATGATGAAATAATGTAAAGGAGGCCATGAAAAACACTCCAGAAAGGTTTTCTTTGAAAAAAAAATCATCATGAATTTTGGCGCAAAAAAAACGCCTTACTATACTATGTCGAAAAAAAATGCGATTTTTCAACATGTTGTAAAAACGTGCCATATGATGAAACTTTTACCTAAAAGGTTGGTTTAATGGTATATTCCCAGAAGAACCCTTGAACGTTGGGCTTAATGGTATATTCCACCCAAAATACTTGTACATATACCAAGAAGTCAGTGTAAAGGAAATGTAGACCTAAAAGGTGAGTTTAATGAATATTTAAACTATTATTTTCATTATTTAATAATCTGTTATCAGTCAGAACCCTGACAAACTTATTTTCATCAGTTTTTTAGTGGAAGTCACAAATAAAGGAGCTCTTGGTTTTTCCCAGCGTTACTGAGTCAAAAGCTGCTGTTTCAACACAGACACGTTCACATGCATCCACAAACCTCTCAGCACTCAAACACCCACAGACAGGAGGCCGGCTGGACCGAGGCTCGGCGGCGTCCTCAGACCCACGAGTCGGGGAGTCGCTGAACTTGTTGGTCTGGTTTGAAGGCCTCTGTGTGGTCCAGTAGAAGTCCACGTAGTCGGTGTTGGCTTTGAACCACAGCGACTGGCCTCCATCAGGTGGACCGGCTCGTCCTCGTAGGACTCCTCCTGTAGCCTTGAGGGAACCACAGGAACATTCAGTAGCTGTTGGAGTTCTTCCTGTAAGGCTCGTGGTAGAACGGCTCTGAAGAATCTTGTACTTATCTGGAACAATCTAACAGCCTAAACTGTTAACAGCAGTGTAAAGAAGCAAACACAGGCATAGATTAGGACTCAAACTAGATTTATTTTAGAAAACAAATCAACTTAGAGGCATTTGTTCACACATGTGGCTGAATAGGAGGCCGTCCAATCAGGTTCGAGGTCTTCACTCTGTAGGTTGTTTGTTGGGTGAGACTCTTGGACCTCCATCAGCTGACGTGGATGTTTGATGGTCTTCCTCTCTAGTGCCAGATGATTCATCCATGAATTCAGCAGCTACAGACTGAAATGAAACTCATGCTGCAGTTATTGAATTCCTGTTCCAGATTAAATGTTCAGAGCTCACCTTGAATGCAGCCGTCTGCTGTCTGATAGTTTTTCTCATTGTAGACTTCAATAAAGTCTTTTTCCTCATGTCAGGATGTGGTGAGACTCTTTCTCAGTCTCTGCAGACGTCCCTCATTGTGCATCTCCAGAGAAGAAACAGAAAAACTGGTCACTGCTTCAGCATCACAAAAGCTCTCCAGCATTGAGTGTTTTAGGAATTCATTCATTGTGTTGTGAACTTTGAAGGAGCAGAAACTTTACAGCTGCCAAAGATATGAGCTCCAATTCTGGATGTTTTAGGAAATCAAGGTCATCAAATGAACACTTGATTTTTGCTGATAACTCTCATTAAATTACTGAAGAAATCCAACATAAAAACCCGTAAACTCTCAGGCAGCTTTTGTTAAAGTTTGTCTATAATTCTATCATCATGTTCTGGAACCAGGACTCTGCAGAAGTTCCTTCAATCAGATACTTGTGTGTTTCTATTTAAGGCCTCAGGTTTGAATGTACAGCAGAGGATTAGAAAGGAGTGATTTTAATATTTAAATCAGTCCAGTAAATGTTTGGAGTAAAAATGATTACAATTTTGATTTAGATAGATTTGTGTCAAATAATATTGTAGAGTCTCACTAAAATATATCCAAATGAGTTCAGTGTATTTACATTTTATAGAATATTTGACTTCTTAATCTCAATACTGTAGGGTCTGACCCTAAATATAATAATAACGATGTAAGTTTAAATAATATTTTAGTGCAGAGTCATAAACTTTAATCAGCTAAACTTACATAATAAATATCACTGCACAAACTTAACCTGAACATTTATATTCTTGAGGTAAATTTATATAAATCATGACATTCTAGAGTCTTAACTGGAATATTTCTAACATGAATCTTTTTGTATTGTGCTGATAAACAACAATAACCCGACTTTCAGATAATATTTATTGTCCGTGATTGTGAGACTAAATTCCTCCACATTCTGGATCTTTATAAGCAGCAGCTGTAGGAATAAATAAAAATAAAACCTGTTCATTTCCACATTGTGCACATTTATTTATTCTTAATATCTCAGACTGAATGGTAGCTGGCAGTAAAAACAAATTCATCTGCTGGACTGAATTTCCCAAAATGGAAACATGGACAGAATTTAACACTCATGTATCCATGGCAACGCTAAAGTTTCTGCTTCTTACCAAAGTTCACAACACAAGTAAAAATTTTAATGTAAAACTTCAGGGATGACTGCTAACCATAAGTATTCTGATCAATACTTCATGATCAATATCAGGACAGATGTTACAACTCCAGCTGTTGCATTAGACTGCAGTTATTCACAGAGAAATTAAAACATCACATTCCTCATAAAAACTAGATGGGACTTTTATTAAATAAAGTGTTGGTGAATAAACAGTGTAAAAAGTGCAAAGCAGCTCCATTAAATCAGGAGATGTGAGACTTCCACAGCATGGATCACCATCTGCTGTGTTGATTCATAGCTGAATGTCAGAATGAACTGAGCTAGAAAAGCTGCTTTGAGCTGCAACATTACAGTCTGACAATCCAACACCATCACAGTTTTCATCTGGTTGTTTTGCTCCAATATGCTGTGAAGTTCAGTTTTTACCTGAATCAATACAGAGATTCTATTTCCAACCAAGACTGGAATAAAAATTAAAATGTTATGAGGTTATTAATGCAACTAAATCCTTTCAGATGGAAGGATTTACTTCTAAGTTCTAATTCAGGTTTTAGTTGGAGCACATTGCATTCACCAAGAAAAACAGCGAAACCTTCATAGCAACATTTAATAAACCTAAAGCTTCCCTGTTGGCTCATTGGTGGAGTTTGTTACTGAGCATCTGAACCTTAAATCCAGTGAGACGACCATCTTCAGTCGAGGCCAGTCAGAGAACTTCAAGACCTTCCATCAGCTGGACCAGATGTGGCATCATCTCCCTCTGAACATCTGGATGACAGGAGAAAGCAGAACACCAACCGGTTTTCACTAAAGAAGCTTTCAGAGCAACAATTAAATGACAATTTTGTTCTCATTAAGTTCACAGAGTCAGAGTCAGCCAAAATAATGTATACACACATCAGGAAAAGAACATTTTTTTTAATAA
>NW_026559566.1:0-5001 GCF_022539595.1 Amphiprion ocellaris | reverse complement strand
TTTTGTCACATTTTGGACAACAAACTAAACTATGACGTTTTTGTCACATTTTGGACAACATACTAAACTATAGGAAACCAGCGTTTGTCCTGTTTTTGTGTTGCTCCTCGGCGACCCCACACAGCCGGGTCGTAATGTTTTTTGAGCAACACACCATACTATGACGTTTTTACAATGATGGTTCAACTATGGAACCAGTTTGACATGTTCAGGTGTTCTTTGTGTGAAAACTCAGAGATTTCAGGGATCAGAAGGTGGTTTTCAACTTTCTTTGTTAACTTTCTGCTTCAACTTTAAACTAAATTTCCTTCACTAAGCCAGCCCTCTGGACTCCCAGTAAGCTGTGTTCCTATTGGCTGTCCAGGTGGCTGCTTGGTGTTATCAGGAACACCTGAGCAGCTTGGTGTTATCAGGAACACCTGAGCAGCTCAGTGTCTTCCTGCTTTATTTAGCTGCAGACAAACATTTCCTCTGCTTCACCAGTGAACTGGGTTTGGCTCCATTGCTTTAATTTGTTCTTTAGGTGTTGGCTTGCAGCTTCCAGCAGTAAAATCATCTTTAATGTGTTTCTTGGTGTGTTTTAGGGCTTTGTACTGGATAGTTGTCTTGGTAAAGGTGGTTCTTTAGCCACAGTTAGCACATGGTGCTAATGTGTGCAGTGATTAGTGGATTTGGTGCAGCTGAGTTGTGTCTTTATCTTGGCTGTAGTGAATCTTCAGAGGTTTTTGGTCAGACACAGTCTGTATTCTTGTTTGAGAACCAGCGTTGGTTGTCCAGAAGGTAAGAGTTCCTGTCCTGATTCTCTGTTCTCAGAGGTTCTCTGGTAGGCTGCAGGAGACTTTAGTGTTTGGGTTGTACTAGTTTGGTTTTTGTATGGTTTCATTTGGACAACTATCTTGAGGCCCCTCCATGTGGTTTAGTGAGGTTTTCTGGAACAGTTCTACAAAGCAACCTGCAGCAGAAGAGGCTTTGAGAGTTTTTAGGAAGTTTTGGAGAGCAGACTTTAGAGCAGCAGAAACATTTGTCAGCAGTTTGAGGAGGAGAAGGTGAGCTTCAGAGTAGAAATGAGACGGAAACCTTCTTGATCCGTGTGGCGAGGTCCTGTACCAAGAGTTTGAGCAGGTTGTGAAGAGTCTGTAGTTCTTTGGTCTGAAAGCACAAGAAGAGTCGACTCATTAAAGGAGAAAACAGGAGATATTGTTGGTTCTTCTGACGCGCTGCAGTTTCCTTAGGCTGAATATCAAGTTTATATTTTAAATGATTTACCATGTGAGCCCAAGAAGACTTCAATAAACTCCCTCCATCCCCTGGACACAACATATTTTATTACCATGTTAAATCTTTCTTTTAAAATATGTTTTTGAGTTTTAATCGTAGTTTTAGCATAGTTTTTTCTCTTTGCTTGTTTAGTTTTGTCATCTGTGTGAAAGGTGCTAAACAAATAAAGTTGAATTGATAAATTGAATAACTGACTAACTCATGATTGTGACAACAAAAGTATTTTCATTGTGATTTAAGGGTTTGTTTCATTTTTAAGGTTGGGGTTAAAATCTTGACAGAAAAAAAGATTAAAGAAGTAAACTACATAAAGAAAAGCAATTAAATCAAAGGAAAAAAGCATTTAATACAATAAAACTTTTAAAAAGAAAATTAAACATTAAATACAATTGAATTATATTAAACACACAAAATATTTAATTAGATGAATAAGCAGAAGATACAAAACATGTAATTATGAAATTAAACAAAAATTTTCAAACAAAAATATTAAACATTAAAGATGAAATATTATAGATGATTAAACATTTAAAAAATACAATTAAACAAGAATATTAAACATTTAAAAAAAATACAAAACATTTAATTAGATTATTAAACCTTTAAAAGGACAAAACATTTAATTAAAAAATTAAATGTTTAATTAGAAAATGAAATCTTAAAGACAACAAAATTTAAATAGGAATTAAACAGAAAATACAATGACGCATTTAAAAAGAAAATTAAACATTAAAAGGTGGTAAAACATTTAAAAAGAAAAACAAAGATTTAATAAAAAAAATTAAACATTGGGAAAGAAAAGGAGATTTTTCAAACAAGCCGATAAAACATTTGAAAAAAACAACAAACATTAAAAAGACGAAACATTTGGAAATCAAATCAGACATTAGAAAAGAATAAAAGGTGAGAAAAGAGCAAAACTAAACATTTAAGAAGAATCAAACTAAAGACAAAACATTTGAAAAGACACCATTTAGACTTTAGAAGATCAAATTAAACAGAAGAGACAATAGAACGATCAAAAAGAGCAAAAACAGATAAACGTATTAAAGTGTTTTCTAGTCTGAAATGAAAACATCAAGTTGTTTCTTCAAACATTTCCTCTTTCTATCTTCTTGGTTTGATTGTGGATAGATTTACTAAGAACTCATTTCAGAAAACTGCTTTCCAGATAAAGTCTACTAGTAGTTGAAGGCATTTATCAAACTAATGTTACCTTCTGATCTCCACAAACTTTACTGTTCAGTGAAGAGAATCAAAGTTTGTTGAGGATTTCTAAAAAATCCACAGGTGAAGGTCTGAGAAGAACTCAGATGGATGGTCTAAATGTGAAATCAAGACTCATGGTCACAAGTTTTAAGGCTTCTGTTAACCAGAAAGTTCAAACTAACAGAGAAGTACTGAGAAACTTTTAAGATTTCAGTCCTCAGACTGTCTGAAGGTTCAAACTAACAGAGAAGTACTGAGAAACTTTTAAAACTTCAGCCCTCAGACTCTCTAAAGGTTCAAACTAACAGAGAAGTACTGAGAAACTTTTAAAATTTCAGTCCTCAGACTGTCTGAAGGTTCAAACTAACAGAGAACTGCTCAAGAACTTTTCGGATTTCAGTCCTCAGACTGTCTGAAGGTTCAAACTAACAGAGAACTACTGAGGAACTTAGAAGATATCAGTCCTTGGACTGTGTGAAAGTTCAATCCAACAGAGAACTACTGTGGGACTTAGAAAATTTCAGCCCTCAGACTGTGTGAAAGCTCAGGTCCTGAGGACTCGGGAGGTGTGGAGGCTTGGAAAGTCTTGGAACTGAGGGTTCAACCCTCCAGCACAAAGGCTGAAGTCCAACCTCCTGAGAAAAACGGTCGAGTCGAGACTCGAGTTAAAAAAAAAACTCGAAAACCACAAAAAATAGATGATAAATGCGCAAAAAAAAGAAGATTTAGTATCTGAGCGAGTAGCTCAGGGGGATAAGAAGAGGACTACCAAGTGGTAGGGTCGCAGGTTCGAGACCCGCCACGGGCAATTTTCTTTCTTTGTCTTTGTCAGGATTTTGAGAAAATTTAAGAAGTGTCTGGTCTTGAACCAGCGACCTGCAGCTCCATAGGCAAATCCTTAACTCACTGAGCTACAGATCAGATAAAAAGAAATAAATTCGTCGTCCCTTTGGCATCGTAGTTCTGAAGTGACCACATGGGTGGAGCCAAGGCGGAGTCTGGGTGGAGTCAGGGCGGAGAGTAGGCGGGGAGGTGGGTGGCGGCCTCCCCCCTCTACTCCCCCACCTCCCCCACCACCCACCACACCTTCCCCCGCCCCACGAGTTCTTCGAGTCTCCACGAGTTCTTCGAGTCTCCACGGGTTTTCCCCAGTTTCTGGAGTTTCCACCAGGTCTGAGGCAGAACAAGTTGTCATGAAGAGGTGTTGAAGTCGGCCAGGATGGACTGACTTTTTACAGCGACTAGAAGGAAGACCACTAGAAGAGCAGGTCTTTAACCACCATCCATAAAATCCATGGAGTCGACTCCAGAGAAATGAAGGGAGGTCAACTTTTATCAACCTCCATCCAGATGTTCAACTCATATCTTTACTTTGACATTTTTAGCACCACAAACCTTTAGTATCACACTTTATTATCATTTATTAGGACTTTAATGGAATCCACCAGCAGATTTAGTTTTTGTTGAGAAACTTTATTCTTGTCATCGTGGGACTCAGTATTTAAAACTGTTCCTTCTATTTGACCTCATGTTTATTAGTTTAGTGGAGAAAAGTTATTTTAATTGTCGATTAGTCTCTTAAAAACCAAATAATAAAGTTGGATTAGTCAAGAGGTTTAAATTTCTTACTTTGTAATATTTTAAATATGATAAAAAACTATAAAAATAAAGCGTCTTGAGACAATTTGACCTGTAATTGGCATTATATAAATAAAATTGAATTAAAATTGTATGTCTCTTGTAATGTTGGAGTAATTCAGCCATATATGTTGGAAAACACATTTTCTTTGACCATTAATCTGTTGATTGTTTTCGCCAGTAATTCATTTCTTGTTTTGGTTTATAAAATGTCAAACCCAAATATATTCAGTTTACTGTCATAAAAACCAAAAAGATTTACATTCAAGATGCAGGAATCAGACAGTTTTTCACTTTTTTATCTTAGTTTAGTCAGAAAGATAGTTGATAATGTGTGAATTGTTGCAGCTTGTGAGCTGTAGAAAGGTTTTAATCTTTGGGGCCGAGTGTCAAAAAACATTTAGAAACCAACATCAACAAAACACTCAACAAAGATTTGAACATCGATTAAAGGGAAATCCAACTTTTGCATGACAATGTCTAATTAAAGGACATTTATTTCCAACATAAATGTGTGATATTCATCCTCTGGAGCTTTCTCTTCACATCGTCTTCCACCTGGACTCGTTTGGTTGGGAGCATGTGCAACAAACATTTGAAAAACTGCACTTTAACATCAATGAATGACACTGAAGTTTAATCTCTACATAAATGAGACTGAGTCTGGATGTGCTGCTCTGTCATTAACTCCTAAGTTTAGGGAAAGTTCAAACAAAAGAGGACAGTTCAGATAAGACTTGAGAATGAGCTTATTTTGAACAAACATCTCAGACTTTCTGAGCTTCAGCACCTCTAGCAAGATATTTTAACAACAAGCAACTCAAGAGATCCAGAAGTTGGAGAGAGTTAGCTTTAGCTGAGCCAAAGAACATGTGG
>NW_026559565.1:0-5001 GCF_022539595.1 Amphiprion ocellaris | reverse complement strand
TAGTCTTAGCCAGGTTCATGCCAAACATGCTGGACCTCCAGCCCAAAACAAGCAATAAAGATGTCATCTTACACTTTGCTAAACAATGACTGGCATTTTTAAAAGCAGCTTTCTGACATGTGTAGGTGAAACAAATAAAAATAACATATAGATTATTGAATAATAAAAATAATCATTAGTTGCACCCCTGACATGATCATTGAAAAGCTGCAGTTAAACAACAGTGTAACAACTAGATCTCTTAAAATGGCTTTAGTTTCAACTACATGAGTCATTTTTTTACCCTAGATATCTCGAAACTTGCTAAATGCTCATGAGGAAGATGTGTTTCATATCCTAAAAAGTTTCTAACCAACAAAAACTGGTTTGGCATGACAATGAGGCAGCTGCACACACACATCAGTAATGAACGTCAAAGTCCAGACTGCCTTCCAGGATGTCAGTGGCTGTGTCTGACAGGATCCTGGCATCTCATCACAGATCACAGATGTTGGTTTCTATCAACTACAGATGCCTCCTTTCTTCTCCTCTGTCTCCGTTGCCCTCCTCCTCTCATAGATTCTGTGGCAGCACTTGCAAGCATAGCAAATAATTTTAGTTCTTGCCTTAGGAGAACTTACATCCAAAAGCTTCAGAGCGCTGAGTCTCTGATGAGGCAGTCAGGAGGGTTTACTCTGCTACTGCTGCTCACACAACATGTTCAGAAAACAAACTGAGGAGTCGAGTCTATATCACTGAATGTGAACACACACAAACATACTGCAGATTCATAAGATGAGGGTTAGGAGGGACGAAGGGCTCCTTCAGCTGCACTGCAAGGTGGAGCTTCGTTTTCCACACGATTAGTTCACCTATTTTATCACTATTCATTTTATTGGTGTCTATCCATGCATGACTCATGGGACGGCAGACACATTAACGGAAAACTTGGATAAACGAACGAAGAAACCTTAAAAATACAGACGCTTCTAAAAACATGTACTGCATGCTATAACTAAACTATCCAGTCTTACTCTGTGACAAGTATGAACATACTCATTCTGATTTAGTATCTAGATGGAAAGAGGAAAAGATCAATATGACTTTGAAAGCGGGCTCATTTTTGGCAACTAGATGGCAGGACTACAGATGCACAGACTGCTTCATTGGCTAGTGTTTTAGTAGATGTTTTTATGACTATTGGTGACCATGATGCTTCCCCATTAGCGCAATATGTAAAGATAAAAACAGAGGATCCTCAGATGGCAGAGAACGTCAGTGCAGAAAATGAACACACTGTGCGACCTCTACAGGCAGTGGATGTGCTTGCTCTGTAAGGCTGTGGAGGGCATTTTGCTAGAATGGTTTCGATCCACTTGTTTCCTTGGATTGAATGGTTTGTGTAAATCAGCACAAAGTTGTTCTGAGTGAGCACCTTTAAGCTATGATGAAACATTTCTACCTTGATTGGAGGAGTCTCTTCCATGATTACAGTACCACCGCCTATAGGGCACGACGGCTCACTAAATGGCTTGATTAGTTTGAAAATGACATTAATTATGTGGTGTTAACCATCTAAAGCTCTCAACCCAATTGAACAGCTATGGGAGATTTTGGACCAATGTGTTAGACACTGCTCATTACCACCACCATCATCAAAACACCAAATGAGGGAATATCTTTTGGAAGAATTGTGTTCATCCCTCCAGTAGAGTCCCAGAGATTTTAAGAATTGACGCAAATGCTCAACAACACTATTCTGGTGACACATGGTGGCCTAACGTCTTACTAAGACAAACTCAGGAGCTTTTTTATTCATTGACATCTGTCTGCTGATGACATTCATCCAAAATCTCCTATAGTTGTTCAGCTGAGTTGAGATCTGGTGACTGCTTCATTTTTTTCCCTATCAGGTTACACCTTGTGCTCCAATGGACGGAGACATTGTCATCCTAGAAAACATCACTCCCATCAGGACAGAAATGTGTCATTATAGGATAAAGGTGATCACTCAGAACTACTTTGTATTGATTTGCAGTGACTCTTCTCTCTAAGGAGACAAATGGACCTAAACTACATCATCCAAATGCCCACCACAGTATAACAGAACCCCCACATCCCTTCAGTGTAAAGGTCAAGCATTCAGGTTTTTTCTTTCATTTGTCACCCATATGTATATGTACAGCGTTACATCATTTGTTGGCATGTATATGCACAGGCATCCTGGTTTATTTCTAAGCTGCTTTAGCTCATTCAATGTGCAAAATGTGAGTTTGAGCAGGAAGTGAAAGAGAAGACTCACAACAACACACTAATACACACAAGTAAGACACAGAGGAACATTATCCCAGAGTGACTTTTCCATCTTTGGCCAAATTCTAGTTGGACTAATATTATTTCCAGCTGTTTTGAAGCTGATAGTTACACAAATAATCAGACAGCTAAAGGGCACCACCACCTGGACAGCAGTGGTCACTGCGATTAGGAGGCAAAAAACAATCCACAGAAACAGTGATTTGGTGGTTGCCAGTGGATTCATGTTACTACTACAAATCTGTGGACACTTAAAAAACCGAATCATCGACAGCAAGATTAACCAAACAACATCATTTTAATAAATGATTTTGCAATACAAAACATCTGTGCAAAAATATTCAGACAAAATACAAAGACAAGGCCTCTCTTGGTCAATATGCATGTGAACCTTCGGTAAAGGGTACACTGTTATTGAAATATAAAATTAATTGTATGTTGTTTCTTTTTTTAAAAAAAATCTAGGATAAAAAACAAAAAAGGCACAATAATGATTTTGCTCTTTTTGCCAAATAGAAAAATACCTAGACTTGATTAAGTTTCACAGTCTTGTGTACAAGTGGTTTTTGCACTGCTATGTTAGTACTCATACATCATTTACATGCTGAAGGTCGCATGTACAAACTCAGATGCCTAGGTAGCTCAGTCTGCTTCAAAGAAACACTTGAAGCAATGACAAAAGACAGTCGTGAAATAAAAACTCAACGGGAAAAATTACTTCAAATTATTAAAATAGCTGGATTTCACATGAGGAACAAATCCAAAGATGAAAACAAGAGCACGCCCTTCATATTACACAATCAGCCTCTCTGTTGACCAGGGCTGGACTGGGATCAAAATACGGCCCTGGCATTTTTGGTCATGGTGGCCCACCATGATTATTTATACAATATGCCAAGGCATACGACATACCAGAGGATATATGTGCACATTGTATTGTTTCAAAAATTAAAATAAAACGCAGCAGCCTACGTGGAAGAGAGTAACCATGTTAAAAAAAGATACACTCTATCACTTCTCACAGAGACTTTATTTAAAATTTTATTTCAAAGTGTCAAAATTACCAACTTGAATTAAAAGTGGAGCTCTTCACCAAAATGGAACCTTAAAGTATGAAGAGAGAGATTGAGAGAGAGAAAGATAGAGAGAGAGATGCATAGATAATAAAGAAAAGAAAAAGAGCTGGAATCAGTTAAGGTATAGTTTTAAAGCTAATCTGACCTCCTCGATCTGTCCCTGCTGTGTCACGTCTCTCCCTCCGTCCTCCTCCTCCTGCTCCTTTTCCTCCGACTCCCCCTGAACTTCGGCTTCTTTTTCTATCATGGCAGCAGCACTCGCTGCCGCAGGTGAACTAGTGGAAGCAACGGCAAACATGTCACTTATTTTGCTGCATTTTGCTGCATCGACTTGCAGGCTTTTAAGCCTTTTTTCGCGCAATTTTTCAGCGTCCCCCCTTTCGTTTGGGCCGTTTCTCCATCTTTGCTCCTCTCCACTTCCGGCCAACTCAAACGGCAAAATTTGATAACTTTGGTCAAGAGGCCGGGGAGGGGCGGGCCGGGGTGGGGTGGGCCGGGGAGGGCTGAGAGATTTCATTGGATTAGCCCAATGTCCTTCAAGAAAATCAACCAATGGGCCGTCGCGATCGACAAAAAGGATTTATAATACACTTTCTTGGTTAAATTATGACACCCCCCGGGCCGGCCCAAAAATGTGCGTCGGCCCACCGGGCATCGCCCGGTACGCCAGATGGCCAGTCCACCCCTGCTGTTGACCATATCTGGGTCCGTGTACGGATCTGGTAATTGTATTTTCCGTTCTGAAACGGGTATTGAAAAACAAAAAACGAGTGGTTATTTGATTTTTGTTTTAAAATACAAACATTGAAATTTTTCCTTCGTTTTTCCTTTTCATGATCAAAAAGGGATATATGAAATTTTAAAAATGCTTTGATTTTCATTTTATATTTAGAATAACAAAAAAATAAAATCAGTAAGAGACAGAAACGAAAAAAGGTCCATTTTTCATTTTCTGAGACCGGAAGTGGTCATCAGCAAGTGTGGAGCCAAACGACAACAAGATTCTCAGAGGGCGGAGCCAGAGAGCAGTGATTGGTCAGACTGACTGAGAGCCAGAGAACAGCGATTGGTCAGACCATAGATAATATAGAAGACAGCGCGCTAGCGTATCTAGTCTATATATATGTATGGTCGGCAGGTCTGGTAACATTTCTGGCTGCTGTTGACTAGTGATGGCTGATCGAGGCTTTGTTGAAGCTTCGACACTTCATTCAAAACATGGTTCATTACTCGAGGCCTCAATGACACACAGTGCTCGAGTAGGACATCTAGTGGTCAATAATATGAAGTGCAATCAAGACGTGGTCGTTGGTTGATGGATTGTTTTGGATTTGATTCGCCATGCACACATTCCTGTTTGACTACACTAGATGATTGTATGGGTTGTAGTGGACACAAAAATAATATTACTAGTAATAATAATGACAATAACTATTGAAGAGCACGTTTGTCTTCTTACCCCCTGAGCTACTCACTCAGATACTTTTTTTTTTTTTTGCGCATTTATCATCTATTTTTTTTGCCATTTTCGAGTTTTTTTAACTTGAGTCTCGACTCGATCGTTTTTCTCAGGAGGTTGGACTTTAGCCTTTGTGCTGGAGAGTTGAACCCTCAGTTCCAAGACTTTCAAAAC
>NW_026559564.1:0-5001 GCF_022539595.1 Amphiprion ocellaris | reverse complement strand
ATGCGGCTGGTTAGCCAGACAAATGAGAAGGCTCCTGGCATCTTTAAGTCTCTATGATTATAGAGCGTACATGATACTATGGTGACGCACTGAATAAAACCTCATATCTAAAACCAGAAAACCAAGACAGATGTGCTCAGAACGTACAGAGATTTGGTCACAAAGACGGGTTTTGACAGTTTACTTGTGATTTTCTTTCTGTGCATTTCTCCATCCTTAACACATGCGTTTGAATATATGCAAGCGCAAGAATAAGTCAAATTAAGGACGTTTTTTCCAGAGTGTCACAGCTAGTCGTTATTTTAAGAGCACAATTTTAAATTTTATTTAAAGAAATAAATTAAATCAAGAGCACATCTTTATAGGTGGTGTTCATTATGGCATTTCTCTAATTTTTGTCTAATCTTAATGATTTTCAAAGGTTTGTTTTATGGCTTCCTAATTTTATAGAGTTTATTTAATATTGGCGGCACATGGGTGCCATTGACTAAAATGCAATGCAGATGAAATGTATTCAAAAGAGATGATGTGTTTTCTTTTATTTGACTCTTCACTCTCAGGCTAACTGGAATGAATATTCCAGCACCCATCATCAGCAACAAAAACTGGCTACGGCTGCATTTTGTGACCGAGAGCAACCACCGCCACAAAGGCTTCAGGGCGCAGTATCAAGGTAAGGCACGATTCCTTCATTTGCACATCGTAATAGGGGGCCCACTTCATGAACAAAAAGGGTTCATCGTCGTGAAAACACACTGTAATTACAAAACATGTTTTTGATCTTTGTTAACTGAATATTAAACACTTTGATTAATACCCTCTGCAGAGGGCACGAAGGCTTTTCCCGCTTCAAACCATTGACTTCAAAGGACCTTGCTAATCAAATATTTGAGAGATAAATACCTTATATACTTTCCTCCTTAGAAAATCTCCACTCTGTAAGCTCAATAATCCATTACCCCAACATTGTTCTCTGGCATCACTTTAAAGTCGGTGCATATGCTGTTTGCTGCATAAACCCAGACTCAAAGCCTGGCTCCGAGCCAAGATATGAAACCTGCAACTTCACCTTAAATAGCTCCATAAAATGTTTTAGCACATGCATGTGTGACCACTCACTGTAAACTAAGACATAAAATCAAATGCATGAAAAATCACATTTCTCATCTATTGCTGTGCATTGTTGTGCAGTGCTCAAGCTATTTTTTACATGCATTTGCATATGTTGGCGGCAGATAATTTTAAGCAAAGACAAGTACTTAGGGGTTTTATTAGGCAGTAAGCTTTTGAGCATATAACAATCCTTATCTGGCCACTAAATAGATTCACATCCTAATTGTGTGTATAACAGCTTGAAATAACCTGTTGACCTACAGTGTAGTTCAGAGGAGAGGCAGCATTCCAATGTTTTTTAAATTCGTGTAGCCTTGTTTTTGCTTGATCCACCATTCGTTGCTTTTGGCTGTGCTGTTGATGATGACAGCCACTTGCATCACCTGGCTTTTGTTTGCAATCTGGCCCCTGCTGTGTTTAATTAGACTTTCTTAAGATAAATAGCATTGCAGTCCTTGGGCTGCTCTTTGATTTTGCGTGATGTTTCCCCTACAAGCTATAACCACTAAATCTGCTCTGACCAATCAATTTCCATCCATTGTTCAAAATCTATGAGATATACAGGCAACCATAAAAAAAAACTAATTTAGATTTTATAGAATAGCTAGGGCAGCCGTTAGGAACAGAGCCGTTGGGCTCATTTCTCCTGAAAAAGGATGCACAGCAGTAGCAATTACAGTTTGATGTTCTTCTTACAACCCAGTATTATCCAGAGAAAGAAACACTTGTACTGTATCTTCTCACATCTAATACTGTAACTTCTTTTATCTAATGAACTCTTTCTATTGCTCTCGACCAGTGAAAAGCTCTGGAGAGCTTAAATCCAGAGGGGTAAAATTATTACCAGGAAAGGACAACACTAACAAACTGTCTTTGAGTAAGTCTTTTATTTTTCTTATGCAACTGTTTTCATTGTTTGGATTTTTTGTTTATGTAGGGCTTGCGTTTTGGGTCTTTATTTCTTTCTGTCTCTTTTTTTGCTGCATCATTTGGTGAAGGAATTAAGCTACAGTACTAGATTTTGCAGAAGTGCAGTCTCTTTTTCTTTCTGATGACCTATTTCCCCTGCTGTTGTCGACTTCCTGTCCTGACAGTCACAAACTCAGCTAGATCCATCCTAGTTATGTATTTTGCAGCAAAATGCTAAATTTGATCAATTTCAGTCGGACTAAACCCCTCTGTGTGGTTCTATACTGTTAAAGCTGTACATTAGATTGACTTGTGTTCATGCACTGTGTGATCTACACACACAGCAGTAGTCAAGGTTGAGTGACCACTCACTTGGCGAATGATTTGTGTTCACTTCAGACTGAAGTGAATGCATTTTAATTGCTTGCTGAGCTCTGTCATTACCATAAATCTGGAACACAATTCCCTTTAACTCAGCAGTGTGCTAAACACTTTGATGATAACAGGTTGTAATCTTTATTACCTCATGTGTCATGGATTTGGCACTGTGTGGAGACATGAATTATGCAGAGGGCTGTGATCTTTTCCATGAAACAATACTGTATAGCATTTAAAAGGCTATGAGAAGATGCCTTGTGGATTTATTGCATATAATTCAACCTTTAACTGCATTATAACCCACAACAATTAAGTTAAATGCTAATGAACCTTCTAAAAGAAGACAACAAATGCTGACAGAACTTCTTAAAACAAAAAGGTCTGTGTTTGTTAAGATGTCTTATTGCAAATATTACAGTAAACCTTCATGATAATTCTGATGCTTTATATTTCATAAATTTAATTTGCAGTGCATGTAGTCATTGATGTACAGATCATAATGTGAGAAGAATAAACAGCCAAAAACAAGCTATTATCCATCTCCTCAATCCTACCACAGTACAGGATATAAACTGTATCTCCAAGGCTTTACCTAGTGGACATAAATTATTGTTAGGTATGAAGAGTCTCAGTGAATGTTATTGTTTCTATAACTGATAGTTGAAGGTTGTTTAATCCTCTTAGTCCCTGTTGGGTCCAGATAGGTTTTCTTCTGTTTTGTTTAGCCCAGGTAAGAGAGTTGCGTTTACCCTCAGCGCTCGCTCTGAAATCACAGAACACAAACTGTGAATTCACAACATCTCTGCCAAATAACTGGGCAGTTTAAAATCTCTGACATTTCGAGATGAGGTCCAGCTGTCGAAAGTCTGTGATTCTTGGAATCAAATTCTATTACCAAACTTAACTATCGACAGCCGGTTATCTACTGTTCTGGTGCTTCTTGCAGCAGTTGATGTTTTCTGAAAATACAGAGCTTTGACAATTGAAGTGTCTTTCTCACAGTTCTTGATCCTTTTCTTTCCGTTTAGTGAACGAAGGAGGAATCAAACAGGTGTCCTAATTACTGCCCCGACCCAGGGGAGCCAGAGAACGGCAAACGGACCGGCTCCGACTTCAGGTGAGTCGGTGAAGGAGCTCAGATTTATGCAAAGGACAGCTGAGGCGTAGGGAAATGTGCTCTCTCACTAATTTCAGTATTATGACAAGCAGCATATTACTACATAAGTATCACTGTCACATCCTATAAGTCAAACATGATCCATTTTCAACCTATCTATAGACCCCTGCAGCAGCACTGAAACCTCGTTATATTACCATCATGTGTTAGATGTTTGATTTGTTTACCAAAAACTTTTTTTTTTACAGTTTTCTTGGAAATATTAGTATGTTGTAGTCAACCTCTGCTTTTAAAAAGAAAATCCATCCAGAGCACAAAATATTCACAGAACACTTAACATATTGTGTCTTTCCGGAAAACAAAAATATCAACTTTCAGAATATTTACTTTGACTTGTAGCAGATTTTTTTTTCTAATCTATTATACATGATAGAACACATTGTAGTTGCACAGCTTCAGAAGCCCTTTGTAACTCTAAAACTGATCCCACTGGGTGCTGCCATGGTTTAGTTCACTCACGAGCCCTGACACCACGGAATGCAAGTTTCTGTGTCCATGAATGACATGAAATAATGATTCTGATATAGCATGAGGAGCCATTTTTGAAGAATTGATTGCTTTTTCAAGCGTTAATGGTGTTTGTTATCTTCTCAGCATCGGAGCAACTGCTCAATTTACCTGCGATGAAGATCATGTGCTGCAGGGTTCCAAAACGATTACCTGCCAGCGCGTAGCCGAAGTGTTCGCTGCTTGGAGCGACCACAGACCCGTCTGCAAGGGTGAGCGAGGATTCTGAAGAGCTAATAAAACAGTTTGATTAAGGCAGTGCCTCTGGATATAGGCTCTATGCAGATAGAGGAAAGTTCATTTCTGTTAATTATGTATGAAAGCCTCTGCTGCAGCACTCTAGTTTTCCGTTCCAAAATGCTCGGCCTGTTTTTGTGTTTCATAATACCTGGAACACCTTTTAGAATTTGATTAATGGAAATGCAGCTAATAGACCTTCCCTCTACTTGTTCAAACAATATATTACCTTTCAGTCATATTACAGTTCAGGAGTTATTACTCTGCCTTCTGAGCACCTTTTGCATCAATATTTCTTTACAATTTGAAATAATTTTTTAAGCTTTGTCATGATGTTTTATCTGTGTATACAGTTAAACCACATATCTCTATGTATCTATGAAGATAGATGGATATAGATGAAGATCTAAATGATCAGAGACAATTTGAATCTGTCTTCCAGCTTAATATTTACAGGACTGTGCAAATGTTTTAAGCATTAAAATCACAGTGAGGATGCTCTTAAAGATATTTCCAAGAGTACTCTTCAGTTCATTAGTATTTATCAATCGATTTGCATACACACACAGTGAAGTAAACACAAAATCAAATCAATCTTTGCTTTGACCCATTTTACCTTTAAATATGCACCAATTCTCCAAGGTGCACTTCACACAGATTTTTCAAAGTTCTTGGCAGGT
>NW_026559563.1:0-5001 GCF_022539595.1 Amphiprion ocellaris | reverse complement strand
AAGTCTGTCTTTAGTTCAGCTGAAAATATTAGTTTTTGTCTTTTTTATTGACCAAACTTTTCAGGAAGTAGATGAAGAATAATTAAAGCTCTCATGTAGAAGTCCAACTTATTTTGGATCCTTGTGGAGAGTTTAATCTTAGAGTTTGTAAAGCTGTTGAGTTTTTAGAGTCACATGGATTGTTTTGACATTTAATAACCGAGTCCTGAAATAAAATTACAGTTGTGGATTTCTGTCATTTAGTCTGGACTAAACAAATAACAGCAGCATAAATCTCAAACGTCATTATGAGGAGTCTGGATTGAGGTTTCTCACTTGATAATGATCAAAACATGAAATTTAGGTTGGTTTAAAGGAATATTCCACCTTAAATCTTTGAATGTTGACCTAAAAGGTTGGTTTCAGGAAGTATTCCACCTACAAGGTCCTCAAACATCCACCTTAAAGGAACATTCCACCAAAAATCCTTGGACATGCACCTAAAATGTTGGTTTAACCGAGTATTCCATCCAAAATCCTCATAGAGACCTGAGGGGCTGGTTAAAAGGAATATTCCACCTAAAACCTCAAATATAGACCCGAAAGGGTGGTTTAGAAAAAATCCTTCAATATAGACCAAAAAAGTTAGTATGGAGGAATATTCCACCTGAAATGTAGACCTGAGAAGTTGGTTCGGAAGAATATACCATCCTAAACATCCTTAAATGTAGACTAAAAGACGGTTTGGAAGAAAATTCACCTAAAATCCTCCAATGTAGACCTAAAAGGTGAGTTTAATGGTATATTCCACCTAAAATTCCCTACTGTAGACCTTGGAGATTGGTCTGATGATATATTCCACCCAACATCCTTGAACATAAACTTAAAAAGTTTGTTCAAAGAAATATTCCACCTAAAATCCTTCAATGTAGACCAAAAAATCTTGGTGTAAAGGAGTATTCCACCTTAAATGTAGACCTAAAGGATGGTTTGGAGTAATATTCTACTCTAAAATCTTCCAATGTAGACCTAAAAGGTTTATCTGATGGTATATTCTACCCAACATCCTGGAACATTTACCTAAAAGGTTGGTTTAATGGTATATTCCCAGAAGAACCCTTGAACATTGGGCTTAATGGTATATTCCACCCAAAATACTTGAACATATACCAAGAAGTCAGCGTAAAGGAAATGTAGACCTAAAAGGATTGTTTAAAGGAATATTTAAACAATTATTTTCATTATTTAATAATCTGTTATCAGTCAGACCCCTGGCAAAGTTATTTTTATCAGTTTTTTAGTGGAAGTCACAAATAAAGGAGCTCTTGGTTTTTTCCCGGCGTTACTGAGTCCAAAGCTGCTGTTTCAACACAGAACGTTCACATGCTTCCACAAACCTCTCAGCACTCAAACACCCACAGACAGGAGGCCGGCTGGACCGAGGCTCGGCGGCGTCCTCAGACCCACGAGTCGGGGAGTCGGTGAACTTGTTGGTCTGGTTTGAAGGCCTCCGTGTGGTCCAGTAGAAGTCCACGTAGTCGGTGTTGGCTTTGAACCGCAGCGACTGGCCACCATCAGGTGGACCGGCTCATCCTCGTAGGACTCCTCCTGTAGCCTTGAGGGGACCACAGGAACATTCAGTAGCTGTTGGAGTTCTTCCTGTCAGGCTCGTGGTAGAACGGCTCTGAAGAATCTTGTACTTGTCTTATCTGGAACAATCTAACAGCCTAAACTGTTAACAGCAGTGTAAAGAAGCAAACACTCAGGCATAGATTAGGACTCAAACTAGATTTATTTTAGAAAACAAATCAACTTAGAGGCATTTGTTCACACGTGGCTGAATAGGAGGCCGTCCAATCAGGTTAGAGGTCTTCACTCTGTAGGTTGTTTGTTCGGTGAGACTCTTGGATCTCCATCAGCTGACGTGGATGTTTGATGGTCTTCTTCTCTAGTGCCAGATGATTCATCCATGAATTCAGCAGCTACAGACTGAAATGAAGTTCATGCTGCAGTTATTGAATTCCTGTTCCAGATCAAATGTTCAGAGCTCACCTTGAATGCAGCCGTCTGCTGTCTGATAGTTTTTCTCATTGTAGTCTTCAATAAAGTCTTTTTCCTCATGTCAGGATGTGGTGAGACTCTTTCTCAGTCTCTGCAGACGTCCCTCATTGTGCATCTCCAGAGAAGAAACAGAAAAACTGATCACTGCTTCAGCATCACAAACGCTCTCCAGCATTGTTAAGTGTTTTAGGAATTAATTCACTGTGTTGTGAACTTTGAAGGAGCAGAAACTTTACAGCTGCCAAAGATATGAGCTCCAATTCTGGATGTTTTAGGAAATGAAGTTCATCAAATGAACACTTGATTATTGCTGATAACTCATTTAATTACTGAAGAAATCCAACATAAAAACCTGTAAACTCTCAGGCAGCTTTTGTTAAAGTTTGTTTATAATTCTATCATCATGTTCTGGAACCAGGACTCTGCAGAAGTTCCTTCAATCAGATCCTTGTGTGTTTCTGTTTAAGGCCTCAGGTTTGAACGTACAGCAGAGGATTAGAAAGGAGTGATTTTAATATTTAAATCAGTCCAGTAAATGTTTGGCGTGAAAATTATTAAAATTTTGATTTAGATTTGTGTCAAATGATATTGTAGAGTCTAACTTAAATATATCCAAATGAGTTCAGTGTATTTACATTTTATAGAATATTTGATTTCTTAATCTCAATACTGAAGGGTCTGACCCTAAATATTATAATAATGATGTCAATTTAAATAATATTTTAGTGCAGAGTCATAAACTTTAATCAGCTAAACTTGCATAATAAATATCACTGTACAATCTTAACCTAAACATTCATATTATTGAGGTAAATTTACATAAATCATGATATTCTAGAGTCTTAACTGGAATATTTCTAACACTAATCTTTTTGTATTGTGCTGATAAACAACAATAACCCGACTCTCAGATAATATTTGTTGTCTGTGATTGTGAGACTAAATTCCTCCACATTGTGGAACTGGACTGAATTTCCCAAAATGGAAACATGGACAAAATTTAACACTCATGTATCCATGGCAACGCTAACGTTTCTGCTTCTTACCAAAGTTCACAACACAAGTAAAGATTTTAATGTAAAACTTCAGGGATGACTGCTAACCATAAGTATTCTGATCAATACTTCATGATCAATATCAGGACAGATGTTACAACTCCAGCTGTTGCATTAGACTGCAGTTATTCACAGAGAAATTAAAACATCACATTCCTCATAAAAAACTAGATGGGACTTTTATTAAATAAAGTGTTGGTGAATAAACAGTGTAAAAAGTGCAAAGCAGCTCCATTAAATCAGGAGATGTAAGACTTCCACAGCATGGATCACCATCTGCTGTGTTGATTCATAGCTGAATGTCAGAATGAACTGAGCTAGAAAAGCTGCTGTGAGCTGCAACATTACGGTCTGACAATCCAACACCATCACAGTTTTCATCTGGTTGTTTTGCTCCAACATGCTGTTAAGTTCAGTTTTTACCTGAATCAATACAGAGATTCTATTTCCAACCAAGACTGGAATAAAAATTAGAATGTTATGAGGTTATTATTGCAACTAAAACTAAAAATGGAAGGATTTACTTCTAGGTTCTAATTCAAGTTTCAGTTGGAGCACATTGCATTCACAAAGAAAAACAGCGATACCTTCATAGCAACATTTAATAAACCTAAAGCTTCCCTGTTGGCTCATTGGTGGAGTTTGTTACTGAGCATCTGAACCTTAAATCCAGTGAGACGACCATCTTCAGTCGAGGCCAGTCAGAGAACTTCAAGACCTTCCATCAGCTGGACCAGATGTGGCATCATCTCCCTCTGAACATCTGGATGACAGGAGAAAAGACAGAAATCAAACACAGATCACAGAAATACAATTTAATCACTTTCATCATTTTATAAAAGTAGCATGAACTTTATTAAAACTTGACAACATCAGTAATGAAAGTAAATGTTTTTATCTTGTGTTGAAGCTAAATTTAAAGTCAATTTTAATGAGTTTATCCTGAGAGGAGTGAGAATGGAGCTTTTCTTTCCTTTTTAGAATATTCCCTCAAAATATTCTGTTTATTATTGGCTTTAGAAGCATTTTTCTTTACTTATTTATTTTTAGATACCTCAGACTGATGCACTTTGCTGGTTTGCAGATAATTTCATGTACAATGACAATAAAGATCTTCTATTAGAACATATTTTGCTAAAACAAGAACTGCAAACCTTCTCAACCATCTCTCAGGCTGCAAAATTCCAACTGCGACCAAGAATTATCTGATGTACTTATTATTATAATCTTTACTGAACCAGGCCTGGAATTAATAAAAATCTGTATATGGATATGATTTTCTCTGATGGGACCAATATGGAAGCCGTAGTAACAATTAACTATCCTTTGAAGGGAGAGATTAGGTCTTCTTCAGGTTGATAAAAAAAATGCTCTCCCTTAAAAAAAAAAAAAATGCATACCATAAAGTAAATCTGTTCTGCACTGCACACATACTACACTTTTGTATAACTCTGGATGTCAGAGTAAAGGCAGACAGATCCACCAATCAGCCACAACATTCTGACCACTGACAGCTGAAGAGAACAACATCCATCATCTTGTTCTAATGCAACGTTCTGCTGGGAAACCTTGACGTTCATGTGGATATTTGACATGTACCACCACCTAAACACTGCAGGACAAACAACCCCCTAGTCTCCATGGCAACAGCAGTCCTTGATGCCAGCTGCCACCCTCAGCAGGACAAATTAAAACTGTTCAGGAGTGGTCCGAGGAACACGACAGAGCTAAGCTGTTCACCTGGGTTCCACACTCCCCACATCCAGATCTGATTGAGCATCTGTGGGATGGTCCAGGATCAGCCTGGTCTAGGTAGGACCCACCCTGCAACCCACAGGATCCACAGAATCCACAGGACATCCCCAGAGGTTCTGATGAACCACTGGGTCAGAGGAGTTTTAGCAGC
>NW_026559562.1:0-32759 GCF_022539595.1 Amphiprion ocellaris | reverse complement strand
AGTGCTAATTCAAGGCCAGAAAATGCACCTTGTACCTTTTATGATCATAAACATAGAGGCAAAACTATACCACAGTTACCCTGGTCAGGCTAAAATGTTTTATACTTCGGAGTGAACATTTTATTTAACAGAACTCTTTTAGTCCAGCATGCACATGTACAACCAACAGAGAGCACTCACTGGATGGGCTTCCCTCGGATCTCTGACATGATTGCACTCTCTCCTCCCAGATACTCAAAGGACAGGCTCAGGAAATTGTAAATGACAAAAGCTGTAACACAAAGAGAAGGGTTATTTCTTTTTTTTTCTTTTAAACCCAATATCAAACAGATTTCATGGCTTGATTTTAAATGTAGAATAATTTCTCATCCCCTTCAAGTATAACTTCACTGACAAGGTCAAATTATTTAAGAGGAAAGAAACTTCCACATGATAAAAAATAATTAGTCCTACATTTTGGAACAATAACTGTTTCAGTCCTTACATTAAGAAGCTTCCAAGGGTTCTGTGTCTTGGAAATCCCTTCCTAATCCTTTGTTGCTATTTAAGGAGGGATTAAATGAAGCTAATGCAGATGGTGTCCAGTCAAGAGAAGGTTCATTATGTTTTAGCCGTAGCCGCTGGTGGTATTCTAGCCTCCACTTCTTTCTGATGCACTGCACTATTAATCAGCCACAAAATTGGCCTGCAAACTGGAACCTAATCTCCTGAATAATGTATTTCCTATTTTTCCCCCAAATTACTTGTAATCCATTTTTCATATGATTCACCTTTGCCATTAGTGAAGTGCGTTAGTCTTCAAACTTCAGTGTGTAATTATTGTTGCAATGTACAAAGGCAATTAAACTGCAATCTAGAGAACAGGATCTGCATTATGTTTGAATATTGAAAACTGCTCAACAAATCTTAAAATCATCCTAAGTTCTGTTCCACAAACACAATAAACAATTGTTTAAGGAAAAGAAAAAAAAAAAGAAAATGGATGCTTCTAGAAATGTAACACCTCCAATAATGAGGGCTACCTACATGAACACAATGACTGGTGAGAAAAACTAGTTTGGTCACTTTTTTGGTTTCCCCTTCCTGGCAGCCATCTAGCATATGAAGGCAGGAAAACAGCGGTGGCGGCTCAGAAAGGACGTTATCAGGAAGAATATTTAGAGCTTCAGATACTTACCTTCGTAGCAGTCCCGAACAGAATCAAAATAGACGTAATACTGGTTGTTGCTGATGAAGAGGAGGCTGAGCCAAGAATCAAAGGCATAAACTGGCACAATAAACAGGATGCGGATGATGTAGCGCTGCTCATTAGGGACGGTGTAGGATCGAAGGTGTGTATAGATCTACAATGAAAACATGGACAAAGCACAAAAACCATCAGCGAAAAAGACAAAAAAATGACCTTATTGAGTATTGTTATGGAATAATAGAGCAGGGTTATGACTTAAATAACTTAGAAACCTAATTTCTGCTAATGACATATCAGAGTTAAATTATGTAATGTAACCTTCATGTTACACAACACAAAAGTAGCCTGCTTTTACTGTGTAACAAAACAACAGCTCACAGACATTAACTAACTTTGAGAAGGCTGCACGATTATTTTCATTATAAATCATTAACTTAATGTGTTATCTGAGAAGTCAATAAAAAGCCATTTCAATTTCCCACCACCCAAGGTAACATCTTCAAATTAACAGTGCACATTACAAACTGATCCAAATGACTGATATTTAGTTTGCATTGATATAAAACAGCCATGAAGAAGAAAATCCTCCATTTTCAGATCTACAACTAGAATATACAGGACAAGACATTTTAGTTAATTGCTTTTCAAACCCTCTCTAAATCAACGATTGATTAATCAGTGAATCATTTAAGCTCTAAATTTGAGGGTTTGCATCTTTGTAATTTTACATCCCAATAATTCTGTTACAAAGACAACAGAAGTACATGTGAATCCTTTGGAATTATCTGCATCTATGAATGAATTTGTCTGAAAATAAGTTACAACTATGAGCAAAGATGCTGAGTAAAAAGGACTGAAGTCAAGATTGAATACATCATTCAAGCACTGACAGTGTAGGATAATGGCATATGCATAAACATATTGCAGTTAGCACACTTGTGGGTGTGGGTTGCAGCAACTTAGAATAAAAAAATAAACAAAAAACTTGGCTAACAAGAATAATCTGCTGATTAAAAAAGACATTCAGTAGACTTGTGTTCAAGAACAGCAATTGCATAAAGCAGGGAAGGTTTACAAAGTAACCTTAGAGTTTATATACTGATCAGACGATGGTTAGACAGGTCTATAAATGGAGATGATTTAGTGCTGTGGCGGGGCTCCCTAAAGGTGGGCGCCCAGCTTCAAAAGCACAAACTGAGCTATAAATTATAAACACTTGAGTTACTTGCTCAACCACACTGTGTTTGTCTATGGCTGGGACTTAGATGAAGAGCAGATCTAATTTTATGACCACATATCACAGCAAACGATGTGACTAAAAGGTTCACAGTGGGTTTGCAACTGTATGGTGATAACCAACATGAAACAACTTACCACCATTATTACATGGCTTTAAGATTTGTAGCTTATTTGGTCATTTTTAAGTATCAATAGTCTCAGTTTATGAGACACTTTTGGTAAAAGAAGGAAAAAGTAGCAGTAAATAACTAAGTTAGTTCCTAAAGCACTGAAGTGATGTATAAAGCACAAGACCGTGAACACTGAAACACCCAACTTTAAATCTGGCTGGAATTATTTACGGCCACATTTTATCTTGTACCGACTTGTTCTGTCTGCCACTTTGAAATGCAGCAAAGAGGTTTTGTAGAATAAGAGATTAAACAACTCCCATTTTAATGACCTCCCAGAACATTAGTGCTTCAAACTTACTGACCACACCTTATATTGTGCAGCGCCGACTTCACATACAGAAGCAGATAATGAGATCAGTAAATAAACTTTGTTTCACAGAGACGATAAAGGTCTTAACCTTTAGATTTAATGCACACACACAACTCTTCCACATGGCCTCATATGGCCTCTACAAACATAATGCAGTGCAGCTGGCAACCTTTAGGGGAAACACACAACTAACGGCAGATAATCCAGTGTTCATCATTTTTAGACCTGAATTGGCTTGACAATATAGATTCTTACACCAGTCATGATGAGTAACATTAATGAATTACTCTGAAAAGGTACAATTGTTCATGAAGCTGACATAAATGACTGTTTTTTCCATTCTGACCTCAAGCATATGAAGTATGTACAGTATGATCTGTATGTCTGCAGACTGAGATAAGCCTTGAACAGTATGAGGAGAGTTCAGTTAGATTGTTTCTTTCAGGTGATGTAACGTGACCACATGACTACTGTGGCTAATGGCACCAAAATGAAGAAACCAACAACAAGGCTGTTGGGAAATATGAAAGAGAAATAATGCAATAGTTTATGTCACTGCAAATACAATCTACCATCAAATCCATTCTTCTTTGACTGATACTCATAGGATCTTTCAACTAAACAATTAGCAGATTTAATTTGAAAAATCTGTCAAACTGTCTCTCCGACATTATTGTCCCTCTGAAGATGATTGCAGTCGTTGCAGAAAAAAGCTCTTAAAATGTAGCGCTTATTAAAGACCAAAGCATATTAGGGGAATATTATTGTGGTGCCAGAGACGATGGCAAACGTTTTCTCATAATAACTCATGACTCACTCTTCATAAAAAGACCATTTAAAAAGGACTAGCCAACTGAAAGTTTCTCAGTCGACCAAGCTGCTTATGACTCATTAGTCAACTAATTGTTTGTGAGGGCAATCCAAGTAATTCACACTGAGCTTGAAACACTGTCGACTAATAACCATAACTCTCTGAAGAGATATAAAATAAAAACAACATCACTTCAATATTCAAATTGTACCTCATCCAACAACCAACTCACTGTAATTACAATTTGTGTAAAACTGCAAAGTCATCTAAGGCAGAATAAAATTAGACAGGCTTTTTGTCTAATATTTGGAAACTGTTCAGGCCTTACTTCACGCAAATATGTTTATATTCTTTTTCTTTCAGGTGTTCAAATGTGAGAATGTGCTACTTTTTAAATCAACCTATGTGGTTGTAACTTGAATATCTACTGGTTTTCTGACATTTTAGTAAAAAAATGAAAAATAACCATTAGCTGTAGCTCGAATTTCAACTTCAACTTGAAAACATATTCCACTAGACAATCTTAAGTACTTTTTCCATATAGATTTGGCCATACCTTCATGCAAAACATCCCATTTGGTTGTTATTCAAACCCCAAATTCACTCAAAGCTCAAAAGATGGGCCACTACATTGACTCTACTGGTGTTCATGAAATATCCCAGCTCTATTTAGTGACAATGTGTTTTGCTGTGCTTTGGGAAATATGTAAAAAACATATAATTACTTTAAAACCTCTGAAAGTTCCAACCATTTTGTAGGTATTTTAACCACAAGCAGTTATTAGAATGATGTTTTCTTGGTGATATTTTGCCGAATTTTAACGTTAAACTTACCATCCGTGGTGTTTTGTAAATTTTGAATGCTTTTAAATGACTGCTCAACGTCCAGAGTCTGTACTCGACACATGCAGCTTGATTAAATGCCCATTAGAGGCTGCACATTAAAGCCTGATTACTGTGAGGGTGGGTGGGTGGGATGCATTTGGCCATCTCTACATGTGAAGTGAAGCAGAATGGAGATTGATTGCTCTCCATTTGCTTGAAAACAGAGAAAAACCCTATGTCTTTCCTGATAGGAATTCATATTTGTATGCTGAATAAACACCCAAGTAAAGCTCACTGAGACTTATTTCTGCAGTTTGTTGCCCCGACACTAGATTTAAGGACAAAGGCAATCATGAATGTGAAGACATAAATAAGCAAAAACAGAGGTGAATCTACGTATTGTAACTTAACACCGGTGCCATTTGCAAAACGTAATACAGTTGAAAGGTAGGAGATAAGTCTGGTCTGCTGCTCTTAATCCCAAATGCTTAAAGTTGCACAGGGACCAATAAGCCCACCACAGAGAAAAATGAACCACACTCCACTGATTACTAGCGCAAAAAGCACCGGCAACATTACAGCAAAGAGGATCTAAGGTCATTGTCTATTGGTGTTTGGTATTCAGAATGTGAGTTTAAAAGTCTATAGCAATCCTCTAGAGCCAGCTCAGATGAAACACCAGCAGCATTGCAACACTAGTCCTGCAGACCATTTCATTCTCCAGTGTGACAGAAAAGATGCCTGTTGGAAACCTGCTCCACTCTCCCAGCGGAACACTTGCTATTTATTTGTTCAATTAAAATGTCTTGCTGGCAAGTGTTTGGGCCAAACACGTACTATATTAAAAAAGATAGAAACCAATTTGCTGGATATTGAGTCACAACTCCCAATACGAAGATTGTTTTTGGATCACTGCATGCAACACGTTGATGCACTGTGAGTGCGTGTCAAAAGGCTTCCTAAAGTACACAAACAACAACTCTTTAATTAATTACACCACACAATGGTAAATCAGATGGCTGTGTTAACGTAAATGTGGCTATAAAATCCAGCTGAAAGATGGCCACACAGTCAGTATTTGGTTTGTAAAATAATTAACTCAATCTGGAACTCTTGCAGTTACACAACATGAAAACCACAGCGAACAAGAAAACAGCCTCATCCTTTATAAGGCCGTAAATGTTATCTCAATATCAATTGATTTCCCTGCTGATAATACACAGCACCCTTCTGCATTCTCTGCAAATGATAAAAAACCATAATGATAAGCTATCATCTCTGCACAGGAGGTAACTCGCCCACACAAGAGGAAATGCTTATTTACAACCGCGAGGAAATAGTTTTTGGGGTAAAGGTGGTCTGTGTTGAGCCATTTACTTCTTCCTGTGTATTTATTGTCCTATAATCAGCAAGGGGGGATTTTTTTTGTCAATTTTAATCAGATATTAAGCAAGTAAGACATTCCCACAATGAAGTGAGGGAAATGTAAACGAGGCAGGGACATTAAAACCTGCCTGGAAAAAGGAGAAAAACTTTCAAACTGAACAAAGTGTCAGAATGGGTATGAGAATAAGAAGCTGAGACGCTGAATTCAGTGCACTGGAGCTGTAAAGTAATAAGCCTTTATGGATATAAGAATATGTTTCTGTCCTCTGGCAAGGGAGGTGCAATCTGTTGGTCCCAAACCATCTCTGATTACACATTTACATCACCGAGATTGCAGCGCTTTGAGGCTGTGTTACTCACTGGTGCTATATGCAATGATTTGCAGCTCTTCGGGCTTCATTGTTCATATGCGAGCCTTCTGTGAAATGCTATAAACTCACCTGGTGGCATGTTATGAGCAAGGCAGACCAGACAAATATCCCTGAGAGGGCCTGAGCAGCCACTGTGTTTAAAAACATCTCATCCTCGATAATGGAAACCGTTGCTTGTCCGGATAATGGTCATATTGGAGATGTCTGACTTGTCTGGGAGAATTGGTGCAGCCAGGTGCACAATGGAATTATTTTCGGCCGATGAATCCATGTCTTCCGGAGAAATGTTCATCTGAAACAGAAAGAAAACATTAGAAGTCAGGGGGAGGCATTCAGGGAAAATGTAGCAGCACTTCCTTCTGTGCGGTCGACTGGATGTTAATATGCACAAGAAAAAATGCAGTGTTTAATGATTAAAAAAAAAAAAAAAAATTATCAGTATAAAATTAATGACAAAAAAATTTAGCTGCTGTGCAGGCTCAGACATAGTAATTTTTTTTGCTTGTTTTTAATGCTCATTGTAAACTGACTGATTAAAACGGGCAGATTGCATAAGTTTATTCTGCTTTCTGCTCCTTTTCCTTCAGAAGTTTAGAAACTTTTGTTTTTGTATTGAATTGTTTTTTTTCATTTGTCAATAAATGAAATAAAAATAAAACTAAACTATAATAATAACAATGAATTCACACAAGCGCTTCTTCTATTGAAAGGAAGAGACATATTTTTCTTACTATCATTCAAATGATCTTTACAGTCAACAAGCGGCTCACCTTGTAAAGTGGAAAGAGGAAGCAGCTTTATCCCGTTTAAACGACACTGTACACAAACAGTCCACAAACCAACGTTACGGGATAAACATTAAGAATAAAAGACACCTTTCAGAATAACGCAAAGTGTCCATTTAATGCCATTTACAAACGGCCCGTCGACTTCATCCGACTCAACAGGCTAGACTTCCTTGTTTGAGACAGGTGCCTCACCGAGGTCAAAGTCCGCACAGTCAGCGAGCAAAAAAGTCGAGCAAAAGCGACAAGAAAACATCCAAAAGCCGCCACAGATGGTGTCGTTTACTCTGAAAAACAAGCGAAAAATGGCAAACTCTCAGTGGAAACAGTTTGAATGCCTCGTTGAGCGGCGACGCGGTGGAGCAGCGGAGATAAACAGGTTGGGCACAGGTGAAGGAGTCACGTGGCTTCAGCGCCACGTATGTCGTCATCACGTTGACACATGACGGAAAGATTGCGTTCATCCTCAACTGTCACTGACATTTTATGATTGCTTTTTTTCCCCCAACTTTTTTTAGTCAGATTTATCACAACAGCAAACAAGACAGGAAAGATTTTGAACTCTGGAATCAAATAAAACAAATCAAGCATAATAATAAAATACTATAATGACAGATTACATCAACTCTAATTGGGTAACAGAAATTATCATGGTCTGTATTAACTGACATTCAACTATTGCTTTCATTCCTTCTTAAATATTTTTTTTCTACTTATATTTATCACGACAGCAAACAAGACCGGAAACATTTTGAACTCTGGAATCAAATAAAACAAATCAAGCATAGCAATAAAACACCATCCTGACAGGTTACATAAACTCCAGGTGGGTAACAGGGATCATTATAAAATGTCGTAACTGACATTCAACTATTGTATTTAATCCATTCTTTTTTTTTCACAATATTATTGATATTTATCACAACAGCAAACAATCCACGAAAGTTTGTAAACTCAGCAATCTAATAAATGAAGTAAATAAAATATCACAATAACAGATTACAAAAGCTCTAAGTGGGTAACAGGGATCTATCATAAACAGCGTATTAAAGATCTACGGAGTATTTGTGCATTAGATGTATACTTATAAGAGCTGAGTTGTTTGTAAGAACATAGTCAGCCATTATTTAAAAAAAAAAAAATATATAGTCCAAATTTCCAGCTTGACAAGTGTTTTCTGCTCGTCTTCCTCTGATATTAATCTGAATATTTGGTGGTTTTGAATTGCTGATCCAGGACAGGACATCAAAGGGCATCATCTGCAACATCTCTCAGTATTTTCTGCTATTTTATAGGCAGAACTAATTAATTGAGAAAATATTTGTATTGACTGAAAATGAAGGTTTTTTACAAGTCTGAAATTTATGCTCCAGTCGCTTGACGCTCTAGGAAAAAATTAACAAACTAAATCTGCTTTGCATTCCAAGGCCCTTATCAGAATACAGATCTTTAATTTCACTGGGAAAAATAAATCCAAATTAATCATACATGATGGAAATGTATTTAATCTTACAAAAGTACAAAGTTCTGAGGATGATATGCAGCAACATTCTGCAAAGCTGAAACACAGACACACACACACACACACACACACACACACACACACACACACATATACTAGTGCTGACCTTTAATTCTGCCTTTTCTCTCAGAGTGATAAAAGAGCTGTGATGAAAACTGCTACTACACAATATATTGCTCTAAAATGTGCTGAAAAGACTAATTCACTGTTCAACTGTATTGTTGCTTGTGTAAAAGAGCTATGATAAAATTAAATAAAGCAAAGGCTTTTCCAAGTCTAGAACGGCCTAGAGTTTGATGGGATTATTTGTGATACTTAAATCTGTATTCAATGCTATACCCAAACTATCCATCGCTGGGGCAGAGATGGGTTAGCTGGATTTTTTTTTAAGTAGAAAAAAAAAAGGTTTCAGAAGTGACCCATACATGGTGTCCTTTAAGAATTTATTTCAATGTTTGCATTCTAAAACACAAAAAATAATGAGCAGTATGAAACATTACCAAAAACTGCATCGCCAATACATATTTTATACAGTGTTAACCGAGGACACACATTTTTCAGTCTTTGAGAGGATGGTGGGATGCAGGAAATCCTTTACAAATACATGAAGTCTCCAGCATGTTTTCCAGAAGACATCTTGTACTTTCTCAACAAATAAAAAGGGTCAAAGGAATTACATTTGGATCCATACACTTCTATCTTGGAGCACTAGCCTATAATTTTGAAATTACAGATTAGTTTTAGGGAAGGGTTTTGGTCAAAATAGAAGCAGAGGAAAAATGTGACACGGGGGTATCTAGATGATCAGTATTCCACCAAATCTACAGGCTTCAAGTCCGTTTCTATGACTCCCTACCAGACTTGACAACTTTTGATGATCTCTTTAATCTGTTTTACTGCATCTATGGAGGAATCCTTCAGTGCCAGTCCAAGTAAGACGGGCCTGCTGCCAGCTTCTTGTGACACAAACATTCCCAGGTTTTTGGCACAGACATGTGTCATTGGCTGAAAATAGAAACACAAATAGGACATCAGATTATCACACACAAAAATGTTGTTCAACATGCAACAGTTGTTAGCATTTACAAATATGCTTTTGCATAAAGTTGACATCAGATCATTTTAGTAATGTTTTCAAAGACTGCAAGAATCACCTTATTTTCCAGTCACACTCAGAAAAATTTTCCAATCAAATGATGTGCTCTTGCCACTGCATATGTGGTAAATAATTTGATTTGCCTTTTCTGTCATGGAGCATTATTTGTTTGGGGCATATCATAACAAAACGAATTCATTTTTTTTCAAAGTTCTCCTAAAGTAAGCAGCATTTGCACCTCTTACAATATGACGATTCCATTTTAATTAAATCTCTCATGTGGCTATAGAATGTTATCTGGCAGCTGTACGATCCAGTAATCTAGACAATAACAGAGATAAGGACTATGTGCAGTTATCCTGGTTCCCTTCGCTTATTCTAAAGCTATTCTTCATATATGAATAATGAGAATATAAGTGTTGTATTTTTATGTAACAAACAAAAACTCTTGTCAACTTCACAAGCAAACTTCATATTAATCCATTATTCTATTGATGGCACATCCCCTGTGTTGTTTTCCTGTTAGAAAATGACAAGCTCATGCAGCGATGAAATAGGTTTCCTTGTGTAAATTTTGACAGACCACTGAACTCCATGCCTGCACACATTTAATTTCTCCACAATCTACCAGAGCAGCTCAGAACCATTCTCATTTGCCCTTTCACACCATGAAATGAGTTACCCTGTGTTGCAACAAGTCGTTCTGACATACTGTGAACAAGTCTAGATCACACTGATGCGATATTTATCTAAGCAATTTCGTCCAGCCATACCTCGTCTTTGCCCAGCAGCACTTTAGTGGAGAACGATGGGGTACTGATATCATTAGATCTGGAGTCAGGTGTGACAGATATCAATGTCCCAATTTTGCCGTACTGAGTGAGAACTACGAATATGTAATTACTGAACTCCGTGCAGACGACTTCTGTTGGAATTCCATTGACTTCCTTCTGCGCTTGTTTGGATTTGATGATGGGCGCAGCCATGTTGATAACTCTGGGAGGAAAAACACAGGAAATATTATTTGGAAGGCAAAACATACAAATAGTTGTTACAGTAGAGTGTAATAGAGTGACAGTGTAAACATAATAGAATAAGAAGAAAATAGCTAATCAGTGTTTGCATTACAGTTTAATGTGCCAATTCTTTATTGTAAAATAAGTCAACAAAATGTCCAAAAAACGTAACCTGAAGTTTTACATTTACTATTTATTCTTTATTTTCTTGAAATTGACTATTATTCATAGATTAAAATAGTAGCAGATTAATCTTCTGTTGTGATTGATCTACAAAGTGTTTCAGCTCTCTATATATTTGATGCTGAGTTGCAATGAACAGTAACATATTATAGATATAGGCTTGTTTAAGTGCAAATGAAAACCATCTCTTACTTTTATATTTAAAAGTAAAGTGTCTGCTGTGTATTGCATCCTACTGACGACAATATATTCAGTTCAGCTTGTCAGGATTCGCTGTTTTAGTGTGTATGCAATTTTCAATTGATTATCTCTGCCTTTTGGATTGTTGGTGGACAACACAATGAAACAGAAACATCAATTTGATCATTAAAATGCACCAGTTACTACCAAAGCAGGCACAGTTACACACAGTTAAGAGATTATCAGACTGTATGCACAGTTAGCGTCTATGTAGGGAGACCAAACGCTAGACAAACTAAAGTATTGCGTCTTCTCTAAAAATCCACATACCACCTGCAGAGATCAATTATTTCGGTTACTTTTCAGCAGGGTCTTAGCAGAGAAGCATGGCAGAACTGATGCTGCTGAGAGGCTAGCGTTAGCTGCACAGCTAATGTTAGCTCCCGCGGTAAACATAGCAGCTGAAATCACAACAAACTCCTGATTCCGTGCCTGCACAAGTCCTCACCCCGTGTCCTCGTCTGTCCACAGTTTAACCTTTATTCTGTATGGAATCCTTACACTTTCTGCAACTTCAGCGGCTCTGTCATCAACCCTCCACAAACCGAAACAAATGTGCCTCGTTTGTTGAGAGGACGCAGGCTGCGTGATGACGCAGTTTACGTCACCGATCCCAACTTCCTGGTTTGTTTGTGGAAAGAAAGAAAGAAAGAAAGAAAGAAAGAAAGAAAGAAAGAAAGAAAGAAAATGTAGATTTTGTTGTAAAATTCTTAACTTATCACAAGTTAAAAAACACAAACTCACAAATAGGCTACATAATCCAAACTTGTCTTTGACTATATGACCATGTATAATGATATTCATAAGCAAAAACATGAACTGAAAACTAAGCTTATCCACTGTAAAACATCAGAAAGGCAGTGAAATCAACATATCTTTGCTTGTGTGGTGCATGCAAATATCTGGACTTTGCTAATTTCTTTTTAATTCAACTTATAATGTGATTTTTTTTTCAATATTGGATCACTGACAACTTGAGCCATTCTGATTTAATAGGACGAGTTGAATGAATTAACAGCTAAAAGTTCACTCAGATTGACTTCACAAGATGCATTGTTACAGAGTTAAAACTGCTCAGAACTATCTTGTTTTCATACTTTGAGAAAACATACTTGCTAAATGGTAAATTAAGTTTGGCTTTTTTGTTTGTTGATTTTTTCATGGTAATGTACACAGTTCTAATAATGACAACTGTTAGTTTTGAATTCATCCCCTGATCTATAGATTTTAGTGTAACTGAGAGCAGTGTTGTACACTGTCATTCTACTGGCTGATATAGTGCTATAAGTTCTTAATGGTAAATAACAAAGAAATGTGAAAGTAAAGCAAGTCAATAATGATTTTCTGTTAAGATATTCAACTCTATTTCTTAAGTTTATGGAACTTATTTTCTGAAGTTTAGTTAATTTAATTTTACAACTAAAAAATCACATCTTAGGAGATGATTTTAATGAATTAAGTGCTGTTAACACATTTATACATCAGCAAAAACACTTTTGTTTCTCAGCTGAATGAGCATGAAATAATTTGCAGTGTTGGATAAATATTTTAGAATGAAACTGGATATTTTTCTTTCATTTTTAAAATTCAGTCAAATCATGATAAAAATGTACCTTTGTCCAAGTGACACTTGATTGGCCCTACAAGTAATAACAATTAAAATTAAAGCTGCAAGCAGCGTTGGACGGGTCCTCGCATCCTTGCTGGTCGGCGAATCCGCGCACGTCCACCAGGTGGCGCTGCGACCGAGAATGCATGTCGGCCTATGGATGTGATCAGGACTGGACTCTGATCACACATGTAAAGTTTGAGGCAGATTGGAGCATGTTTAGGGCAGTTACACAGCAGTTGATGTTTCATGGCGAAGCATCAGAATTCACGAGGCCGCCATGGCCACGCCCTCAGACTTAAGGTGAGCATTTTGATAACTTTTGATCACCCATGCCTGGAGTACATCCTGGCTGAATTTCATATCTGTCGGTGTTACCCTGTTTGAGTTGATAGCTTTTCAAAATGTCAAAAAATGACCCAAAATTTAAGGTTGGTGTAAAATTCTAGAAAGAAGAAGAAGAAGATTAAAGAAAGAAAATACATAAAAAAGAAGCAATTAAATAAATGGGAAAAAGTTAAGACAATTAAACTTTTATAAAGTATGGGGGGGAAAAAAGATGTAAGAAATTAAAGAATTGTATTTAATAAAGAAACAGGAAATTTGTAAAAAAGTGTTGTAGTCTTTTGCAGTTAATTGATGGATAGGCGTAGTGAGAGACAGCCAGACAATGGGGTAGAAATAAGAATGAGAACAATTCATACAGCACGGGGTTGCGAGCGGGAATCGAACCAGGGCCTCAGCGTTGAGGACCTACTACATGCGTCAGTGGCTTAACCCGCAGAGCTATATGATCACACATGTTGCATGTCAGCAAAGGTGTACCAACCCAATAGAAGTCCAGGGGAAGGGTTAGGGTTGGAGAGGTAGGTCCTGACAGTTGTAATGTATCATAAAAAATTGATATATAAATTAAAATTTTTTCATAATTTAATATTAAGCCACTCAACCCAAAAAATTTATAAAATAAAGTTGGGGTTTTCCCTTCAGCATTGTGGTTGCACGTCTCCGTTAGAGGATATTGTGGTTGCACGTCTCCGATAGAGGATATTTAGACCCACAATGCTGAAGGGAAAACCGTGGATTAATTTCTCGGATTATTCTGCTGCTTAGTATTAATATTAAAAATATTTATGTGTCATATTAAATTTACCTTATTTTTCATTAATGCTGTAAGGACCTTGCTCTGTAACCCTAACTCTATCCCTAGACTTTCTATTGGATTTATACACGTTTACAAGGCGAGAATATATGTGCTCATGTAGCTCTACGGGTTACGCCTCTGACGTATGTACTTGGTCCCCGCCGCTGAGGCCCGGGTTCGACTCCCGCTTGTACACCCCATGCTGTATGCGCTGGCCTACCTCTTATTTCTAACCCCGTTGTCTGGCTGTCTCTCACTACGCCTATCCAAACAAAAAGTGAAAGAGACTACTACACTTATTTAAATAGTTAAATGTTTATTTACAAATAAACACCTTAAAGACAATAACACTTTTACTAGGAATTAAACACAATTTACTATGAAAACTTTAAATATACAATTACACATTAAAATCTACTACAAGTTCTTAAAATTACAAACTACAACAGTTTATCTAAACATTTAATATTGAAAATAATATTTTAACTCATCACATCCAATAATACTTTTGACTCAACAATTACACATTAAAAAGACAGAACATTTGGACATCTAATCTAATATTATAAAATCATACAGAATGACAAAAGACCAAGACTACACTTTTAAGATGAATCTAAATACAGACAAAAAATTTGAAAAACACCAGTGACACTTTTGAATATCTAATTACACAGAAGACACAATAACAAAATCCAAAAAAAACAAATAAATTTACATATCTTAAAACGTTTTCTATTCTGAAACAAAAACATCTGTTTGTTTCTTCAAACAGTTCCTCTTTCAATGTTCTGGGTTGCACTATGAATTGATTTACTAATAACTCTTTTCTCAAAACTGCTTCCCTCATAAAGTCTACTAATAGTTGAAATCATTAATCAAACTAATGTTACCTTCTGATCACCACTATACTTTTCAGTGAATACAATCAAAGTTTCTGGACCATTTCTAAATAGCACACAGGTGAACATCTCACCAAAACTCAAATGGATACTCTAAATGTGAAATCAAGACTCATGTTCACAACTTTTAAGGCTTCGATTAAACAGAAATTTCTAACTAACAGAGAAGTACTAAGACACTTTGCACATTTCAGTCCTCACACTATCTGACATTTCAAACTAACAGACAACTACACATGGACATAGAAGACACGAGTCCTTGGACTATCTCAAGGTTCTAGTTTACAGACAGCTACTGTGAAACTTTGAAAATTTCAGCCCTCACACTGTGTGAAAGCTCATCTCCTCAGGACTCAAGAGGTCTGTACACTTAGAACATCTTGGAAATCAGGGTTCAACCCTCCAGCACAAAGCCTAAAGTCCAACCTCCTCACAAAAACTGTCGAGTCCAAACTCAAGTTAAAAATTAAAGCTGCAAGCAGCATTGGACGGGTCATCCGTCTTTCTCTACAAAACTCCTTTATGTCCCCGAACTGTGGCCGTGAAAAAAAAAAATATAAAAGCTTTGCGCTCTTTGCGCTCTTTGCGCTCTTTGCGCTCTTTGCGCTCTTTGCGCTCTTTGCGCTCTTTGCGCTCTTTGCGCTCTTTGCGCTCTTTGCGCTCTTTGCGCTCTTTGCGCTCTTTGCGCTCTTTGCGCTCTTTGCGCTCTTTGCGCTCTTTGCGCTCTTTGCGCTCTTTGCGCTCTTTGCGCTCTTTGCGCTCTTTGCGCTCTTTGCGCTCTTTGCGCTCTTTGCGCTCTTTGCGCTCTTTGCGCTCTTTGCGCTCTTTGCGCTCTTTGCGCTCTTTGCGCTCTTTGCGCTCTTTGCCTTTTCCAGCAACTTCTTGGTTTTGCAGGAACCACCCTTCAACTCCAGTCCAGTGACACTCCACACCACACACCACAACCTTTCCACTCCACTATCATCCTCCGCAAGGTTCCCAGTGGGGATTCGAACCGTGACCCTCCACATGACAGACACACAACCTATGTGTGAGCTATCTTTCACACAAGGTCCTTTATGGACTTTGTTGTAATGATGGTTGAAAGAGGTTGTCATACAGCCAAAGTATGTATATATTGTAAATAAAGCTGCTGTAACAATGTAAATTTCCCCTGGAGTGGGGAGAAATAAAGAACTTTATCTTATCTTTATCTTATCTTAAAAAGTGTCAAAAGAGCCCTGGGCTGGATTCAAACCAAAAACCTCCCGGATGAGAGGCAGATAACTTACCACTGCGCTATCCTTCCTACTGGGTGTAACTGTTAGTTTTCGTAAATGATGGTACACAAAACTATTAAGGAGGTGAAGATAATAAAGGTACTAAGGTGGATTTCAACCGGGGACCTTCAACATGCCAGGCAAAAAACTTACCTCTACACCACCTGTCCTACAAGATGCTGCTCTAACTTTGCTTAAATGATGCTAGCAATTAGTACTGGAGCATCCAAAGGACACATAAAAAGTGTGAGTGGGGATTTGAACCATGGACCTTCAACATGTGAGGCACAGAACTTACCTCTGCACCACATTTCCTACAAGGTGTTGTTGTAAATTGGCTTAAATGATGGCATCAATCAGTACTGGAGCAATCAAAGGACAAATAAAAGGTGTGAGTGGAGATTTGAATCATGTGAGGTACAGAACTTACATTGTAGGTTTGTTTCTGAGACTGAATACACCCAATCTCATCTGATCTGCAAAGCTAAGCAGGGTTGGGCCTGGTTAGTATTTGGATGGGAGACTACCTGGGAATACCAGCTGCTGTAAGCTTTTTACTTCTCCTCACAACCTGAACAAGACACTGCTGGTCATTCACTAGAGACAGCTATCAACTAAAACCTCTTGGTTTCTTTATTATACACTCTATGAGGTGGATAAGCTGCAGCTCATGCTGATTTATTGCTGGTTCTGGTTGGAGCCAAAGAACAAAGGCATCACCTGTTGGAGCAGCTGATGTCCTGCAGCCTCTTCACCACAGAAAGCCTCTGACAGCTTCAATTCTTTACACTCTGACTGCAAGACACCAATCACATAGGAACATATACATGTGTGGAACAAAGAGCTGAACTGACACTCAACATGTGTTTGACCATTTATTGATAAAGACATTCAAACATGTCTAGAGATAGAACACCAACGCACGGTGTAAGAAAGGTCAGAACAGACTTCACCTGCTCAGGAAACTGAGGTCCTTCGGGGTGCAGGGAGCAATTCTGAGGACCTTTTATGGTTGTGTGGTGGTATCAGCCATCCTGTATGGAGTGGTCTGCTGGAGCAGCAGCATCACGGCTGCAGACAGGAAGAGACTAAAGAAACTGGTTAAGAAAGCAAGCTCTGTCCTGGGCTGGTGTTAGACAGGAGGATGATGACAAAGCTGTTGTCTATCATGGAGGACATCTCCCACCCCCTGCAGGAAACAGGACCATCACCGGCAGCTCCTTCAGGGACAGACTGCTTCACCCACAATGTTTGAAGGAGGTCCTTCCTTCCTGCAGCAGTCAGACTGTGTTCAATCAAACCTGCTCCCAGTAGTTCAGATCACCCATGAAGTAACTGCAATAAAATGTAAATAAGTCAATATGTGCAATTTCACAAGATTTTTTTTTTTACAAGCATTTCTATTTCTTCTCTAAGGAGAAAGCATCTATTTATATCTGTGCACTGAGTGCTGCTTTTCTTTTTACTTTTTTTCCTATCTGCTACTGCCACACTGAAAATTTCCCCACTGCAGAATCTACCTATCCATCCATCTATCTATGGTCCATCTACCTCCCTACCTATCTATCCATCCATCCATCCATCCATCCATCCATCTCTCTCACAGGTGTGGGGGTTGATTCACCTGTTCTCAATCACCTTAATCCACGAAGGCCCGGTTCTTCATTCTTCCGCTCTCTGCCAGACCAGAGACTTTGAAACCAGAACCTTTCTCCTACAATTAGTCTGGTTTGCCCTTTTTGTTTTCACCTTGGTTTAGTTATCCTTTCTGTGTTGGTTTTAGTTTCATTCGTTAAATAAACTCCTTGTAATCTTTGACCTGTGTCTGCAGATGTCCTGTGACACCAATGATCCCATCTGATATTTAGCATGTTTTCAATTATTGGTCCCATTTAAAAAAAAAAAAAAAAAAAAAAAAAAAGCCCCCTGAAATCTGATCAGATAAATGAATGTGAAACTACTTTGGGTCTGCTGCAGCTGCCTCCCTCTGATCTTGTTCCTGCCCACAGCACAATCTGATCAGTGAAACACTGAAGGACAACTTCAGCATGTAAAACATAAATAAGCAAAGGCTGCAACTCGTGATTATTTTAATTTTAACTTAACTTTATGTGCTGTTCAAAAACTTTATTTTTTCTGCAAATGTGTAGTGATTCCAAATCTTGGTTATTGATCTCCTTGATTACAAAAAAAATCTGTATCGACCCGGAAAAAAAACAAACATGTCAGGCACCCTATGATGTTAACTGTTTGCCTGAATGTTTTTGTTTAAAATCCTCAGTAATAACCTTTGACTGGTTGCTCTTAACCCTGTAAAACTCACTGCTGCAAAAATACAACATCAGCTTATTTTTTTAATTACTATTTTCTATTATATATATCTGAAATAAACCCTAATCTGGGGTCTGACAGCAGCGTGAGGTCAAAGAAGCTGCCATCAGCTGTTGCACTTCTGTCCGTCCAGCAGATGGAGCCATGGAGCTGCAGTGAAGTGAAGAGCAGCACAAGGCAACCACCACTTCCATCCACTGACGCATTCAATTTGACTGACGCTAATGTTTTATTGACTTCCAACCACTAAACCAATAAAAGCTGCAAGCAGCGTTGGACGAGTCCTCGCATCCGAGCGGCCCGACTGGCCCACGCATATCCACCAGGAGGCGCTGCAACTGAGAGAGTAAAGTTTCAGGCAGATTGGAGCATGTACAGGCTACTTACACAGCACTTCCTGTTTCATGGCGAGAAATCCAAAATGGCCGCCAAGTGGTGCAAAGATGTGATTAGGGCCGGACTCTGATCATGCATGTAAAATTTCAGGCAGATTGGGGCATGTACAGGCTGGTTACACAGCACTTCCTGTTTCATGGCGAGAAATCCAAAATGGCCGCCAAGTGGCACAAAGATGTGATTAGGGCCGGACTCTGATCATGCATGTAAAATTTCAGGCAGATTGGAGCATGTACAGGCTGGTTACACAGCACTTCCTGTTTCATGGCGAGAAATCCAAAATGGCCGCCAAGTGGCACAAAGATGTGATTAGGGCCGGACTCTGATCATGCATGTAAAATTTCAGGCAGATTGGAGCATGTACAGTCTGGTTACACAGCACTTCCTGTTTAATGGCGAGAAATTCAAAATGGCCGCCATGTGGCGCTATGACTGTGAGTGTATATCAACCTATGGACGTGATTAGGGCTGGACTCTGATCACACATGTATAATTTGAAGCAGACTGGAGCATGTACAGGCTAGTTAGACAGCACTTCCTGTTTCATGGCAAGACATTCAAAATGGCCGCATTCCGCTGGTAACTATGGCCACGCCCTCAGACTTTTGCGGAGCGTTTTGATAACTTTTGATCAACCATGACTGGTGTCCATCCTGACCAAATTTGAGCTCTCTCGTGGTTACGCTGTTTGAGGTTATAGCTTTTGAAAATGTCCAAAAATGACAAAATTGTCCAAAATATGAATCATATTTCAAAATGGCCGCATTCCGTGGCTCGCCATTTCCACGCCCTCAAACTTTTGCAGAGCGTTTTGATAACTTTTGATCAACCATGACGGGAGTACATCCTGGCCAAGTTTGAGCTCTGTCGGGGTTAAGCTGTTTGAGTTTATAGCTTTTGGAAATGTCCAAAAATGACAAAATTGTCCAAAATATGAATCATATTTCAAAATGGCCGCATTCCGTGGCTCGCCATTTCCGCGTCCTCAGACTTTTGCGGAGCGTTTTGATAACTTTTGATCACCCATGACTGGAGTACATCCTGGCCAAATTTCAGCTCTCTCAGGATTACGCTGTTTGAGTTTATAGATATCAAAAAATGTCCAAAAATGACTCATAATTCAAAATGGCCGACTTCCTGTTGCATTATGGGTAATGATGCAAGAAGCTTTTTTGTGCGTCTTGATGAGTTACATATGTGTACCGAATTTCAGAAGTCTAGGTCAAACACTGTCCGGGGGCTGAATTTTCTTAATTTTCTAGGGGGCGCTATTGAGCCATTTTGGCACGCACGCGTGCCATTTCCCTAAAATATCAAATTTTTCGCCGGTTCTGATGTGTGTGGCGATTTTCATGCGTTTTCGTGTATGTTTAGGGCGTCAAAAAGGCCGATTTCCCGGCGGACGAAGAAAAATAAGAATAATAATAATTCTTAGGGTTTCAATAGGTTCCTCGCACCACTTCGTGGTGCTCGGACCCTAATTAATAATTACATGGTGATCTGTTTTCAAAGTACAACAATCTGTGTTTATAAATTCAATTTTGAAAGAGTGAATATACTGTATACATGTCTCACAATGAACGCTGTCATAGACATCTGCTGAAAAGGGTTTGCTTTTCGAAAAACAGTCTTGAGAAAGACATGTAGCTTTTCTTAATTAAGTCTTTTTGATCCCTGGTGTTGCTCTCACAATAACTTGCAAATTTGCCACAAAAAATACTGTGAAAAAGAAGCTCAGTGGGCTTTTTTCCCCCTTCATTTGTTTTTGCCTGAAGTTTGCCACAGACTTGAGGATTAAAACTCTTAAAAAGCACTTTGAGTTTCTCTTTGTTTTTCTCATAAACAGAATTCAAGGTTCCAGCATTGTTCACTATGCATGATTATGTTTAATCTGCATAGTCATTTTCCCAGAAATGACTGCGATGAAGTAAGGATGACTTAACGGAACCTTCATAAAGTCTAGCCTATTATCTACAGTGAATTTGTTTAAGCTGGTCCTCTGGCCTGGTACATTTCAATCAACATTAGGTAACAGAAAGAGCTCTTCCAAAGCAAGAAACCATAGAGGCACAGTGTTTTTTTAATTAGCTGTCAATGGAGCTTTAAAGCAGCAGATAAAGTGTTGCCTTTGTTTTTATTTCAATTTTCTTATTTAGTTTATTCAAACGTGTTACTTTACACTTCCGTATGAACTGTGTTTGCTGGGGGTTGTGGGGGGCACTATGACATGAGATGACAATGTTAGATAAGGTTGGACAGCAGAATTAATTCATTCTTTTGTCTGCTGGTGTGAGGATTTTCATTGTGTTTGACAGAAATGAATATGAAATTAGCTTATTTATTTAAATTTCAAACAAACGTGATGAAGATGGGCTGCAAGCCCATTACCTTGACATTTGAATTGTATTCTCACTCTATATGCAAGCCGTCCAAGGACAATTTAGTTGGCCTTTTCCAATTTGGCCCACAGATTAGCCAGCGACTGCAGTCACGTTTGCTTTTACAGCTTACAGTACAGACGGGCAGTTGAGGAATTTTCACTGTTATCAAAAGTGCTTGCATGACGTTTTTTTCAGGTGGATGTGAGCCTCCACTGAAGTCTGCAAATGCTGCATCAGGCTGATTCAAAAGGAGCCATCCCTATGAACATGACACATTCACAATGTCAAATAGAACTGGCTCAGCGGAATTGTTATGCACTCTGAGTAGGCAGCAGGAGCAGTGGTAGGTATGAAATTGGTTGGAGCGCTCTCTATACTCCCTGGCTGACCATCTGTGTCCTTGACTGATCATTCTGATCTAAACAAAATTGTAATGGAAATATCAATATACAATATTTCATTCTAATGTATGGAATCAGTTGGACCTGTCTGTTGAATTTGCATGAGTTAGAAATCACCTCCATAGCAAGAACAGAAGACTCACAGTTTTAGAGTCTGTGATGTGCAGCAAGAGTCAAACAGGGACGGGGAGGTCTTTGAAAGCTTTGAGAGTGCAGTTATTAGGGAATTCAGGCACATGTTCTCATACAGAACTGATAGTGCCTCTTTAATACTGGAATTAATAATATGAGTATAAAAGTTCAGGCTGATAACAGAAAGATATAGCCTCATATTCATGGCCAGTAGTGCAGCTTCCAACTATTCTACCCCAGATTGTTGTCTTTTCTATCTTGGGAAAACCTTTGTTCAACCTCACAAACAATTTTTGTTGATTTGTTTTTTTTTCATTCTTATATACTAAGGCATTGCATCCAGGAGAAATCCTTCCATTTCTTCTCTTTTATTAAAGTTCACGCTTCATGCAGTTGTGTTTGAGAGGTAAAAAAAAAAAAAAGGACAAGAGCAGTGTGTAGGAATATGTTCCCATGAACTAAGAGCACACATTTAGAGAGGCATGTTATACGTCCACATTCACACTGACAAAGAGCAGCATGTCCCGTTTTTTTTTTTTTTAACATTCTAGCTCCAAACACAAAGAACACCTTTGTATTGGCTACATAGAACATCTATATAGACTCAGTTCATATCACCCCTCTTTTAACAGTGTCTATATTGCTGAAGAAATTTCACTCTTAGTCCTTCGAAGTTTGCTGTAGTGGAGTGTTTATTGGTATTCCGGCATACGGTTGGCTTACCAACACAGAGCATGAGTCTGTGAAGGTAAGCTGACCCAGAACATCTTTAGAGTCCACATTTTATAGGGATGGTCAGAGAGTGGGTCAGAGGGTAAAGATGGGGCTGCACGTAAATACAAGGGTGAATAGTGGTTAATTTGCGTATGGTTGCGAATCAGTAACAGAGGGTAAGACAACAAAGAACAAAAGGTAATTGAATTCAGAGGTCTGGGTAGGCAGCAAAAGGTAAGAGATGAGGGGTCTGGAAAACAGTTGCAAATAAATTACAGTGGGCAATGGAACGAAGGAGTGACACCTTTTTCTACAGATACTAGAAGATATCTGTAGAAAAAAGTGTGCTATTTTCTTCATCAATATTATCAGTCACGACTTATTTTTCAGTGGTGTTTTTCTTGCTTTAACTGTTTGTATGTTACAAGCAACTGCAACTTTTGTATTTGGCTGATCTGTGTCAAAGAGGAATTCATGTTACTATGTGGTGTACAATAAAATTTGTACCAATTTAAATATCTTCTTAGTCCATCCATCCATTATCTACACACCGCTCAGTCCTCATTAGGGTCATGGGGGAGCTGGAGTCTATTTCGGCTGACTTAGGGTGAAGGCAGAGGATACCTTGGACAGGTCACCAGTCTATCACAGGGCTACGTATAGAGACGAACAATCCCAACCACATTCACAACGATGGACAATTTTTGAGTTACAAATTAACCTCAGCATATTTTTGGACTGTGGGATGAAGCCGGAGAACTTGGAGAAAACCCACGCATGCACAGGGAGAACATGCAAACTCCATGCAGAAAGATCCCTGGCTCAGGCTGAGACGCTGCTAACCGCCAAGACACTGTGTAGCACTATCTTCTTAGTGTCCTTTTGTTTTGTTTTTTTAAAAAAAATCACAACAGCTATGACATGAAACACAGAAATGTGGTGCCAGACTGTTTGTAAAATCTTGCACATTGTTAATTCACCAATTTTGGCTCCAAATTTCTAAACGTTAGCCGCTGCTCAGATAACTAAGAAAAGTGGCTCACACCAGATTCTAGCTACTCATAAGTAGGTTTTTATGATACAAAATACCACGGAGGCTTTGAAATGAGTTCTACTCTCAAATTACTCACCCCATGTAATATTTCGCTGTGAATTACTAGGGCCTTGCTTTGCATAATAAGGTACAATAGACTCGCACAAATGGCTACCGTGGCTGTCGCAGGGTTTCAGGGGTGCTTGCTGTTTCCAGGGAAAACGAGGAAGAGTTTAATTCATTGTAATGTGATTCATGGGAAGATAGCACTGGTTGAGAATAATTACAGAGGATTTTATATTCTTTTGTGCTTTCATTTTTCCTTCTCGTTGCTCCAGCTACTGTAAATGTACAAGCATTGTTGGGCCTTGAAATGAAAACTTTTTGATTATCCATCAGACAAGGCCAAGCGTTTAATTTTAGTTTTTGATATATACTTTGGTGTGTTACATTAAAAAACAAAATACATGCCCTTTTAATGTCTTGAAAGACATACTTGAGAGGTGATGTTTCATGATCTTTCCTCGAGCAATAAAAAAATACCACAAACTCCATCTGTAGCCCAAAAGTTGAGCTTTGGCATAACACAGAGAAAAAGGAAAAGTTTTGAATGTGACACATTTCTAAAAGAGTTGATGGTACTTAAGGGTTCTCAGCTTTACAAACACATCCCAGCCCTCTCTCTGTATGACTAGTCAAGCGTTTTCTGTCTGTCTTGCAGAAAGACTCTCTGTGTCAAAATGTCATCCCACATGAAAATATTTTATTTGCTGAATGGAGCAGTTGCTTCCCGTCACCATCCTGCATTTCATTTTCACATCCAAATTGGCTACATGTGTTTGTCTCATCAAGTCTCCTCAGTACAGGCTGAATACACATCATACAGGGCTAACCTTTTCTCCTTTTCACACTTTTGGGACGATAATCAACAATAGCTAACAGTATTTTTGGGTTTTCCTCGCAGATGCTTTGTAAAATCAGAAAAAATGGTGGTTAAGAAGAACACCTTCATGCCTTAGTGCATTCCAGTGTCACACATGTCACACATTCCTATCTTTCTGAGGACACTCATTAACATAATGCATCCCCTTGACCTGTATTAATGATAACAAAATGCTGTTTTCTTTATTCATAATTCTAATTTGAGCCCTAAAACAAAGTCTTAACTCTCAAACAGCTCTTTGAAAGTAAATTCCAAAGTGAGGATCGACCTAAACATCCCTATTTCCAGGTGTACAGCTCAGACTGGACCTTATAGAGATAGCCATACAAGTACACACTCTCACACACACACTCACACACACACACACACACATTAACAATTATTACCCTGGTGGCCACTAGAGTGCTGTGCTGTATTACAGATAGAGCTCAAAAGCAACTTTACCATGACATTTTAAAGTTGCACTCATGTCAGGGACTAACCACTGGACTCTACGTTCCACTAGATGTTTTTACAATACAACCAAAGACAAACCAAAGGGACACAAAAAACCTCCAACATGTTCAGGGAAAATGTTCACCAGTCTGTGATTTACCTTCTCTGTGTGTAGACTCCAAAATTACCAAGGTTTGTGATTTCTTTTAGAGCTACGGTGTGAAATGAGTGTGGAAAAAAAGATGGTTTGAAAAGCAGTTTGGAAGCTTTGTATAAGTGGCAGAAGATGGTTACAATTTAAGAGACTGGAATTGTTCTTTAACAATTTATTTATTTTAATAACTATAGTTCCTAGATTTAAAAAAAAAAATCAAAAATGATTTGAAAATCATTTTAAAATCTTAAAGTGTAATTTTTTCCGGCGAGAAATATCCACAAGCAAGCAATTCCCCGCTTGACTAATCTCCCATCCACTTTCCATTTATTTCTAACTTCTCAATAACACGCAGCAACACAACAAGCAGCTGTTCAGCAATGCAAGAAATTTATTTCTCAAAACAAAAAGCAAAGAACAAAGTACACTGGATCATGACAGAAGATGACATTTTTTGTGTGTGTGTGTCTCACACATCCAAGTCAAACTCAGCATGTTTTTATAGTTTGTCTCTTAGCTTGAATGGGTTGTGACTGACGGAAGGGAGACTCAGATATTTTGGAGAGGAGAAGGGAAATCAGAGACGCATTAAAGACACCTCCCACTCTGTCTCATCTCGGCTCCTCACTGTGCTCCAGAAATGCACACATCAGATTAGAACTGGAACATCTTTTAGTCAGTAAAAGGGTTTTGGCTTAATGTTTGAATGCTGTTAAATTACTCCATTCTCCTTGAATCCTATCACACAAAAGCAGAGATGACAAAGGAAACCTGCTTTGAAACACATACAACAATAAGAAAAAGACGCAAAAAAAAAAAAAAAAATCTGCATAATAGCATTTATCATGGCTGATTCAAGCGTGTACGGTTGTGTTTGGGAATAGAAATCAAACATTTAAGGCAAATATAAGCTGCTTCATTTTCTGTTTTTATTACAGATAAAGATCCCCTGTTCTCCTGTTTTGTCATTGGCAGTGAAAGAAGCAGAGTAGCAGCCTTGAACTTATAAATGCAACTGTGAGCCTGTAAAGATTCCCCAAAAGTGATGCTGAGGCAACAAGTAAAAGGAAAGAAAAGCAGTACGCTGAGGTGATTTTTCAATCCAAGCATGATCCAACAAGGGGATCTGTCAAAAACCATAACTTTCAGCTGGAAGCAGTAATATCTGCAACCAAACATAGTGAGGAATTAGTGACCAAAACACAGCATAAGAGCATTTTTCATAATCAGATTTTTGCCTAACTTTTAGCACTCTTTTATTTGCACTTATAATATATGATCAGATACATTGTCTTACCCCAAAATGACCCCATTGTTCAAGTTTCATTACTCATATATACATTCCATTACATTTATTTAATCTGGTATTCTGTATTAGAGAGCTACAATCAGGTGCTTATGATTTGTCATTGAAAAGTGGAAACAGTTGAGAAGAACTGCAATTTTTCTCCTAGTCATTAAGATTTAAGCAGAGATCAATTTAAATCCAAGGAAAATATTACTTTATATCTTTGTTAAAGTGCATGTTTTATAAAAACAAATACACAAAATGGCAAATTTGACATATTTGCATTAATCAGTTGAAGTAAAAAGCTCTCAAGGCAAATTCAGCACCAAATTACATTACCAAGAAGCATGTAAGAGGAAGTGTTACCCTGATTTCACTGAAATGGATTGTGTTATGTATTGCAGCTTTAATAGTTTTATGTTATTATTTTGCAAATAAATTATTAACATATCATAAAAAAATACATTAAACTGATCTATAATTAATCCTACAAATTATTATTTCCAGAGAATGGACTGAAAAAAAAACTCAATTTGCCATCTTGAGATAAAACTGCTGCTAATATTTATTATTTAACAAACCTGAGAGATATAGAATTTAGTTTAAATATAAAGAAAAAAGTCTCTTTTGTGTGGAATAGTGTTGTGCTGCAGGATGGAACCCATTACTGTCCTGGTAATGTCATGACATATAAAAACAGGTCGAGCCCAGTGGGGGAGTCAAATGTTTCCATAAATTAAACAAATCGATTCCTAAAAGCATACTAGTGTAAACATTCTTTTCCTGTAGTTTATGCATGATTGAAAAATGTCCGCGTGAACCACTTCATGAAATATCCATCATTAAAGGAAGTGAAGAATAAATCCTGAGACCAGAGTGGAGGTGGGAACTCTGTGCACTATTAATATTTCCAGCATGTTGAAAGTGAAACCTCATCCTTTGGTTGAAAGTCACCAGGTGTTATATAACCGCTAACCCTTCAGCACCCTGAGATTCTTCAGTATTCAGGTCTGCAGTGTGTGTATACTTTGCTTGTCCTTGTTTGTACATTGGACTCACAAATATCCTTGTTAGTCTCCACTGCATCCTTTTGCAAATGCATCTTTCTGTAATATATTTACTGGTGGAGTAAAGACCCTATTCTCACCTTTTAGCGAGGATATTTGAATATTAGCAGCGAAGAAGACTTACTTTTAACAAATGCTCTCATCTCAGGGTACTTAACATATTAACGTGCTTCACAATTTTCTTTGTTCTCACACATTAAGCTGCAGTATTTGGTTCCTCAATCTTGTTATTTGTGATCATTCATCATTCCTAATGACCTCCATTAGGCCTTAACTTATTTTAATCTACGTCTATGCATGTTTGCTGTGCCAGCTCAGAGCAGACTTGGCCAATTATGAAAATATAGTAGGTTAATACAAGATGGGAATTAATGTCATCGAAGTCAGGAGATATCTGATGAGCTGGCCGCCTAAATAGTTGAGCATATTTTGGCTGATGAGTTCATTAAGCGTAATCAGTTTCAGCTGGCGTTTTGACATGTGCATCGGAATGAAACTTAAGTAGCGTGCCCCTTTAGTGTTGCTTAATTTTCACACAAATGTATCACCTGATTAATTCAAATAACTTTGTTAATTTGTGCCACTGATTATCTGCCCGGTCTGTGATGCAGCACCTCATTAGATCACAACGGCCAGAAGGCATTCGTAGCAGTCTTGCTGAGAAATTAAATATTCCAAACTATTAATATTGATATTCAGAAGCATGATGTGTGGCATATAATAAAATGTACAGTTATTAAATGTACACTAAAACGCACCTCGATGCTTCAGTTCACTTCTTGCATGAAATGATGAAAATGAGAGAGGGAGATTCAAGTTATAGTTTCAGTTGAAATTCTTTCAGTTGAGGCTGTTGGCCAAAATAAAGCCCTATCTCCCCACAACAAACTCTGAGAGAGTCAGTACATGCCTTTATCACATCTAGGCTAGAATCGAACGTCACTTCATCAGCTCAGCTGGTACAAAATGCTGCGCCCAACTTCTAACAGGGACAAGAAAGTTTTAGCCTTGCTCCCACTGGCTTCCTGTCTGCCTTTTTTTTTCAGATTTCATTGCTTGTTTTTAAGGTGTTAAAGCGGTTGGCACTTTCTTATATATCTGAGCTTTTACATGTCCATGCTGCAGTTTCATCATTGAGGTCAACCAATCAGATGGTCCTTAAATTTCCCCAGATCCAGAACTCAGAAACAGAGGCGACCGAGCCTTTTCTGTGGCTGCACCAGTCTGTGGAATTGCTTACCTGTTCAAATTATAACCGCTCGGGTCTCTTGATTCCTTGAAGTGCCTACTGAAGACACACATGTACTCTCTGGCTTTTAATTGTAGTTTGATGTTGACACTTGATTAGTTCATTGTTTATCATACTGTATATTTCCTCACCTGATTTTGTTTGTGTCTATTTTGAACCTGTAAAGCACTTTCGTCAACCTTGGTTAGTGTTTTTTTAAATGTGCTATATAAATAAAGTTGACTTGACTTGAATAAAGCACTTTTCTTATTCCGAAGGACCAACAGAAAAGCTGCTGAGCATAAAAAGTACATCCCATGTATTTTCCAGAAAGATTGGGATTTTTTTGCTTTCTCCTTGATGCCACAGGAATTGAACTCAAATGGCATCAGTTAGTTTTCCACCCAGTTGCTGAGCAGCCCCATTGAGAAATCACCCCCACACTGTCCAAACTCCGCTGAAACCAGGGAAGCTCAAGGCCTTCTGGGAGAACAGTGAGAATGCACACAATGATGCACATCTTCCAAGTTATTACATGGGCAGCTAAAAAAAACAAAACAACTCTGCTCGTCAGAATGCGAACACTGTTTCTGCAGAAGTTCCCATCAGGGAGAGCCATAAGTTATGGATAGAAATTTTCATACATTGGAAAATCGTGAATTTAATGGTTAAATATTTGATTTGACATATTTATTTATGGATTTTTAGGGAGATAATGGCTCTAAGGCATGTGTGGAGCATGAGCAGCAAATGGATATTTTGCTCATTAGGTGTTCACTCCATGAATATTCTAATTAGAAAGATCTCCTCCACTAATGTTTTAGCACTTTTTGATCATTCTGCAATGACAAAGAAGTGCCTTAGATGCTTTATTTTCTCCCCCTGTATTCTAACTTAAGAGATTTAAAACTAACATGGAAGATCCTCTGATAGCCAATAGTAGTTCCTTAGAAAGTGGAAAACTGTAATGGCATTTTTACATATTTCTTTAGCATGATGTCAGATTCATAGTACAGTCTCACATTCTTTCTGACATCTTTTTGTTGTCGTTGATTTGCTCACGATTGTGATGTTCTAATTAATCTCACAGGCTCAAATATCCAAAGGCAAGATTTTTTTTTGACTTCTAAGTGTAAATATTCTGTTCGAAACGTGCACATTTAAAGCGATGGCACATTGCTTTGTGTACACTCCACCACCAGGCGAAGCCAAAGCAGCTGGCTCCAGAGCAGTACGAACTGACTGCATATTTAATGATTTGGACTTTAATTGAACATGCTGAGACATTTTGAAATCCCAAAGAGGCAGGGCAGCTTTAAAATTTGGAAAAGAGCAAAACCCTGTAAAAGTAGAAAGGATGTTACGCCCTGATTAATTTACTTAACGGCCCACAAACAAACAGAAAGCAGAATTATACAGCTTAACCATCTCCATTATACAAGATGGAGCTGCTGTACTTACTGCTGTAAGATCCCTCACATCCAAGCAGGGAAAAGGGCGTTTCATGTTGGATCAAAACACACATGATATGCATATTTCAGAGGGATGAAAGTTGTCACCCATGCATATCTGTTAACATCACATCTGAATACTCGATGTGACAAAGTGATCCCTTCGGTGAATACATGTACATTTGCAAGTCCAGAGTCGAAACCCTCAAAACAATAAATGAATAAAACAACAGTCGGGGCTTCTGTGAGAATAGCTGCTTTTTAATTTTCCCTGCCCAGATCAGCCTCGGCACGGTACTCAATTTTTCAGGAGTTTATCAGTATTGCTGCCTGGGAGGAAGCTTGTCACGGAGAGCTCTGTTGTCTGTCGCCTGTCCTTGTGTACGACGGGGGAGGAAAGCGAGAAGGGTTTTTGTCAGCAGACAAAGAAACCCTTTAATCACAGATGTGGCCTCAAAAGAGAGCAGCAGGTTCATAACATGTGGGTCACCGGAGGTCCTCATCTAATATTCTTAAAGGTAGAAAACATTGTGAATGGATTTTGGGCTGAGCAAGGGAAATTAAATCTGTAATCTACAAGCGGTTGCAAAAAAAAAAAAAAAAAAGCATTCTTCATTTGAGCACAGACCTGGTTTCGGGTGTTTTTGGTGCAGCTGAGTGTCATTTGCTATGATTTATCACCACTGTGATGACTGTTCACTGAGAATGGTGTCAGAGCTTGACTTGGGGGGAAAAAAAAGCAAAAGAAAAATGAACTGAAATGGGCTTACTTCTACAATAAATCACATTTATGCTAATTTGAAATGAAGATCCTCATTTTTGAAATACCAGCCCTTTACATTTTGCCCACCGTCACTGATTCCAGTTGCGGTATCAATCTCACATTTTGGCTGCTATTCAGTTTGTTGTGTGATGAATACATGAGACCACTGGGTATTGTTTTTCATGAGACATAATGGGCACAATATTTTATAGTGACATGGCAATGTCTTTGTAGGCGGACCGACCCGAAATTCATTTATCAATCTGGGCCCCTGTGTTTGATGACTGGGTGGCATTTGGTGGAAGACTGAGTGCAGGTTTTGGTGGCAGACCTGTGATTCCATCTTGGCATTATTTAGACCAGCAGGAGGCACACAGATACATTGCACGCACCTGAGAAAAGGTCAGAGAGAAAAATGGAGAACAGTGGCAAATTGCCTCTCCATCCTATTACTGATCTTTGTTACCTCAATATGTTACCCAGTTTGCCACATTGGAGGACTATTTGCTCTGATTTAGGACAAAAACTTTGTCAAGTTAATCTTGTGTGAGTGTTTCCCTCTCATCAACTTATTTAAACTCCATGGAAAGGAAAAAATAACGGTGATGGAATTATTTATACCACTTTTCATTATATGGTCACCTAACAGTGAGATCTGCTTCTGTTCATAATTATAGCTTTAAATGTTTTTTAAAGGCTGACATTTATGAATGTGAGTGAATTCCATTGAGCTGAGTTTACTCCAGAGGCTGTTTTTTTTTCTTTTGCTTTCCAAGTAGGTAATTATGTGTGGAGTTTATTGTTTTTACTTTGGAGTAATGCTCAAGTCCTTGACAGGAAAGAAAAAAAACTGTTATAAATGATTCACAAGGTTTTGCAGTTGTGAAGATGAGTTTCTCGTCTCGTTCATTCATGAGGTTTGTGACTCACAGTCATACATCTGGCCTGTGAATGGAGAATACATATCTTCATGACACATAGAGTTCATGAAAGGCTGAGGTGTTGCAAATGATTTAAATTTCAACATTACAGAATAAGTGTCATCTTTAAAACAATGGAAAAACTCACACAAAAAGCTATTCTACATATATTTTAGAGCATCATTTTTCCTCCTGACCTGCACACTGGTTCAGACTGCATGTTTGTATTTACTCAATATTGCCATCCTCTTTCACAAAATTATAATTCTGCTGTTGCCTAGTCTGCAAGGAGAGCTGGAATCCTGATTTGACCTTCGAGCTTGTATTTCTGAACCATATTCTTGGAATTTATTATCCCTATTCTAACATGAAAAATAAGTGGAATTCACTACAGAAGCCTTTGTTATTCTAAGTTGAGCTGTTAATTCATTAGCATACAAAAGCTACTACAATGCAAATGTACCAGTGCAACAGTATGGTTAAGTCATCGCAAGCACACATGCATGGTAGTGTCTATTAAATCCACTCAGGCACTCTTGTTAAACTATTTGTTCAGCTGTTTAAAGATAAATATATACATGTTAATGGAGCAAAGGAGACATAATTTGTAGACAAAGGTTAAATTCCATGACTGGATTGTAATGTTAATATGCTTCAAGTTTTCTTCTGTCTTCAGTTTCTGCATGTTTTTCGATCATTGTCTAACTAAGAAATTGTGAATTTAAAGGAAGATTCTGCAGGATGTTGCCATTATAAAGCCCTCTTGTACAAATCTGTCACTTTATATATGATACAAAACCCGACCCACCTTGTATCCATATCTTACCAATGCTGTTACTACAAAATGTTTGACAAGGTTAAAACAGGTGTAATCATTACTCCCAGTCACAGAGTTACGCTGGAGGACATTTTACGTCCCACCCATCAAATTTCCATGTACAAAATACTAAAACATGCAGTTGTTGTGTAAATATACGCGTCCTGAGACCACATCTAAAAAAACTGTAGGAGAAACCCTGTTATGCATATTATCAGGATAAGGCAAATTCTTTTAACTTTTTT